>NC_133650.1:246030574-246330574 GCF_009905375.1 Apium graveolens | reverse complement strand
AGGGCCTGGCTTGGGCCTTCTTGGGCCTAAGCTCAAAGTCTATGGTTCCCCTGTTTTCCTGGGCAGAAAACACCCTAACTTGAATTAACTTGTGACACATGGTACTAACTCATATCCTATGAAATATGGTTGGAAAAACTTCTCTGACACTCCCTCTAACTAAGGCCCAATAGGGCCTAATGAGGGCCTACCCATGACATGGTCAAATCTCCCTATTTCTAAGTTGCAACAAAACTGTCCCCTGCTGGACAGATTTTGTTATTCTACTTGTGCACCTAACCAAATGACATGCAATCCTCCAAACAACACCTAAAACCTTTTATATACTCCCAATACTAACTTCTGGTGGCTTGGGCCTCAAAGTGCACATCAATGACATGGTCAAAACTCACTCTAAACCTCAGGGTACTGAACTGATTTTCTGCAGAAATTATAACTCTCCTTTCTCCAAGATTTTGACTTGACAAACTCAACCACCAACAACCCAATACCCAAACCAAGACTTAAACATGGTGATTTACTAAACTAACTCCCTTATACTCAAAATAATCTTGGTGGAGATCATCCTTACCTAAGGTGCAATCATGGCAAAACAAAAAAAACCATATTTCACAACTCACAAATCATCAAGTTTTTGAAACAACAAGTTATGCATTTTATAAAAGATATACATGACTTATTACAATGCATCAAGAAGCATTAATCAATATTAACACGTTATTCCTACTGAAATTAAAGCTTACTAATAAAATCTTTCCAAATGATCAAAATCTTGTAACATTCTAAGTGAAATCCACATGCATGCATGTCTTCAAGTTTTGCAAGCCAAACAACATGTTTTCTAAATATGTTTTACCAAGAAATTTACATGAAAGCCTAACATGAGCTATATCTAAATGATCACTTAGCTTGCAAGGAGTTTTATTAATTTTTTACTACAAAATTCAAGCCATTATCACATAAACATGCAAAAATTGAACAAAGCAACAAGAATGGTCTCAAGAACCATTCATTCGGCTCCCCTATGGTCATGGCCGAATGAAATGGAAGGGAATGACCATTCATTCGGGAACGCATATCAGACTCTAACTCCCAAGTCGATTCTTCGTCCTTAGGGTTCCTCCAAAGTACTTTTACTAACTTTACTGACTTATTTCTATTACTCTTCTCTTGCCAGTCGAGTATTTTGACCGGTTGCTCCACAAATGACAGGTCTGCCTGAATTTCTACTGGTTCATATTCTATTACATGGCTAGCGTCAGGATTGTACTTCTTAAGCAATGACACATGGAACACATTATGCACGTGCTGATACTGAGGTGGTAAGGCCAACTCGTAGGCCACCTTCCCTACTTGACTCAAAATTTCAAAAGGACCTATGTATCTAGGTGCTAACTTCCCTTTCTTGCCAAATCTAGACAACCCTTTTCTAGGTAACACCTTTAACAAAACAGCTTCGCCAATTTGGAATTGAACATCCTTACGTGCCGGATCCGCATACTTCCTTTGTCTATCTTGAGCAGCAAGTAGCCTTTTCTGAATTAACTTGACTGGGTCATGCAATTGTTGTACCAATTCTGAGCCGAGAATCCTTCCTTCTCCTACTTCATCCCAACTTGTTGGTGATCTACATTTTCGCCCCTACAAAGCTTCGTATGGTGGCATGCCGATACTAGAATGATAGCTATAGTTGTAAGAGAATTCAATCAACGGCAAGTGGTCGTCCCAACTTCCTGCAAAATCGATTGCACAACTGCGCAACATGTCTTCGATTGTTTGAATTGTCCTTTCGCTTGTCCATCAGTCTGCGGGTGGTACGCCGTGCTCATATTCAATTTCGTGCCAAGACATTCTTGAAATTAATTCCAAAATCTCGAGTTAAATCGGGGATCTCTGTCTGAAACTATTGATACAGGTACTCCATGCCTTAGTATGATTTCACGCACATATAGATGAACCAATTTGTCTAATGACGACTTCTCGTTAATTGGAAGGAAATGCGCTGACTTTGTAAGACGGTCAACTATAACCCATATAGCGTCATGCCTGGATTTCGTTCGCGGTAGTCCTACTAGAAAAGTCCATAGCGATATTTTCCCATTTCCATTCTGGAATCTTTAGGGGCTGAATTAATCCGCTTGGTCGTTGATGTTCTGCCTTCACTTTCTAACAAGTATAACACTTCGCAACCCATTCCGCTACATCTCGCTTCATATTTGGCCACCAAAAGTTTTTCTTTAAGTCCCGATACATCTTGGTACTTCCCGGGTGGATTGAAAATTTCGAATTGTGGGCTTCGTGTAGGATCTCATTCTTTATTTCAGGCACATGAGGAATCCATATTCTGGAAGAAAACCTTAGTATCCTTTGCTCATCCCTTTGAGTATTAATCTCCTCTCCAGATAATTGATTCTTCTCTTTCTCCATTACTTTTTCTTGACATTTCTTTATCTTTTCCACTAGTGTTGGCTGAAAAGTCATTGCACGATAAACTTCTTCAACTTTTCCACAATCACAAAGTTCCAGTTAAAATCTCTTGATTTCTTCAGATAATTCCTTTGATGTTGTCATCATATTCAGTCTCTCCTTCCTACTTAGAGCATCGGCCACACCATTCGCCTTTCCAGGATGGTAATTTATCGAACAATCATAGTCCTTGATCAATTCCAGCCATCTCCTCTGCCTCATATTGAGCTCCTTCTGAGTGAATATGTACTTTAAACTCTTGTGATCCGTGTAGATTTCACACTTTTCTCCGTAGAGGTAATGTCCCCAAATCTTAAGTGCTTAACACTATGGCGGCTAGTTCCAAGTCATGCGTCGGGTACTTCAACTCATGCGGTTTCAACTGTCTTGACGCATACGCGATCACCTTACTGTGTTGCATTAACACACAACCCAATCCCTTATGTGAAGCGTCGCTGAATATCACAAAGTTTCCTTGGTCATCTGGAAGTACTAACACCGGAGCTGTTACCAATCTCTGCTTCAACTCTTGAAAGCTATCCTCATATTCTGCACTCCATTCAAACTTTTGATTCTTTCTGGTTAACTTGGTCAATGGTGTGGCGACTTTCGAAAAATCCTTGACGAACCTTCTATAGTATCCTGTCAACCCTAGAAAACTTCACACCTCCGTAGGAGTCTTTGGCCTCTCCCAACTCATAACTGCCTCAATCTTTGCCGGATCCACTTTAAATCCCTCATTTCCAATGACATGCCCCAAAAATTGAACTTCCTTTAACCAAAACTCACATTTGGTAAACTTAGCATACAACTTCTCTTGACGAAGTATTTCCAATGATATCCAGAAGTGCTGTTTATGTTCTTCTTCCGACTTAGAATAAATAAGGATGTCATCAATGAATACCACGACAAACTTGTCCAAATACTTCTTAAATACTCGATTCATCATATCCATAAATGCGGCTGGGGCGTTGGTCAATCCAAACGGCATTACTAGGAATTCTTAATGCCCATATCTGGTCCTAAATGCTGTCTTGGGAATATCTTCTTCTTTGATCTTTAATTGATGGTATTCCGATCTCAAGTCAATCTTTGAAAAGCACTTTGCTCCTTTCAGCTGATCAAAAAGGTCATCTATTCTTGGTAGCGGGTAGCGGTTCTTGATCGTTACCTTATTCAACTCTCGATAATCTATGCATAGTCGCATACTCCCATCTTTCTTCTTGACAAACAGAACAGGTGCTCCCCATGGCGACGTACTTGGCCGTATCACTCCTTTATCTAACAATTCTTGTAGCTGGCTCGCCAACTCTTTTATTTCTGCTGGTGCCATCCTATATGGGGCCTTTGAAACTGGTTCCGTTCCTGGAGCAAGGTTGATCTCGAACTAGATTTGTCGATCTGGTGGTAAGCCTGGTAGTTCGTCTGGAAACACATCGGGAAACTCGTTAACTACAGGGATATCTTCTATGTTGGGGTTGCCCTTTTCTGAATCCACTACATACGCTAGGAACGATTCACAACCTTTTCTAAGTAGCTTCTTAGCCTGAACGATTGTGAGAAATAGTTGTTCTTGCCTCTGCCCCTTAAATACTACCTTCTCTCCATTCTTCGCCTTTAAATACACTTTCTTGGTCTTACAATTAATTTGAGCATTATTTTCTCCTAACCAATCCATGCCTAAAATTATATCAAACTCTCCCAACTTAAAGAGTATCAAATCGGCTGAAAACTTATACCCCGAAATATCAATCTCACACTTCGGATAGAATTGATTCACATGAATCTTCTCTTGGTTCGCAATTACCACATTTACTACCTCGCTCATAATCATTTTATCACATTGAAGCTTATCAACAAAAGTTTCTAATATGAAAGATCTTGTTGCTCCCGAATCAATCAATACTTTAGCTTTGACATTATTGAGTAAAAGTGTACCTGCTATCACCTCAGAATTTTGAACAGCTTCCTTCATCTTCAGATCAAATGTCCTTGCTGTTGCTTGCGGGGTTGGTGTAGGTGGTGGAGGTAATGTCAATACCTCAACTGGCACACTCGCACTGGTGTTTGCCACATTCATCAGAGCTTTGACTGGTCCGGTTGCCTTGCACTCCCTAGCTATGTGTCTAGTTTTCCCACACTTGTAGCACATAACTCCTGGCTTCGGCATCTTGCACTCATTCGCCAAATATCCCTTCTGATTGCACCTATAGCATGTCATGCTCAACTTATTACACACTCCGGGGTGCCTTTTTCCACAGTGCTTGCATTCGGGTCTCTGGAATCTGTTTTCTCCAACTTGTCCTTGGCTTGCCTGTTGTTCCCCTTTGATTCTTGCCTTTTACCCAAATTTCCCTTCTTTTGAAAATTTCCGCCCTTCTGGAATCCGATCCTCTTTACATTCCGATCTTGTGAACTTCCCGCTTCAGACTTTTCTCCATAAAATGAAATCTTCCTCTTCTTGTTATCCATCTCCTTCCTTGACTGCATCCCATTATTCTCAATCAGAGCAGCTTTCTGAACTACTCCCGCATAAGTTTCAAGCTCAAACATAGCCACTCTATCTCTGATCCAAGGCTCCAATCCTTGCTGAAATTTCTTCACTTTTTCCTCCTCGGTGCTGGTATACTTTGTCACAAACCTTGACAACTCAATGAACTTCTTCTCATACTCCAGTACAGTCATGTTCCCTTGCTTCAGCTCCAAAAATTTAAGCTCCATCTGATTCTGCATGTACTTAGGGTAATACTTGTCCAGAAATAACTTCTTAAATCTCTCCCAAGAAACCTGTTGAGTTGCTTCCATAGCTTTTACTGATTCCCACCAATAGATGACTGCGCCCTTCAAGAAGTAAGTAGCATACGGCGTCTTCTGATCGTCTCCTAACTGTACCAACTCAAAAGCCCTTTCCATCTCCTTGATCCATGTGTTAGCTATTACTGGATCAGTGGTATCATGAAATGCAGGTGGATTCACATTCTGAAAAGCCTTGAAAGTGACAATTTGTCTAGGTGGTACTGGTGGTTCAGGTGGTTGGTGTGGTTCACGGTTATCTTGGTTCTCAATTCGTTGTTGAAGAGTTAGTTGTTGTTGGGCTATAGCATTGGTTTGCTGTTGCAAAGTTTCCAGTAGTCGAAGAATATTTGGGTCTGTGGTGGATGTGGTTGTTGGGTTCTTCTTTTTGGGAGGCATGATCCTGAAATAAGAGTTATGTCAAAACAGATATGAATAATAAAATAATTCGAGGGTATCGCATGGCATTCTTATTTACATGTGAGGTCAGGTTTCAAATTAAGCAGATATGATGATTCATATAAAAGTGTATAATAACAGTTGAGAGCAATTGGAACAATAGAGCATGATTATTGAAATTTAAAGGTCACAATACATGGGATTAGAACAAAGTCTGATTCTAGGATCAACAGGCTTATTTAAAGGAAATAACGGAAACAAATGGGAAATTCTACGGAGTCTGATAGTACAACAACATGAAAGGTAAATGGAAAGAACTAAGGCTCCACTCCATCTGAACGGGGCTTGGTAGTCTTTTCCTCTCGAAGCGTCTTCACAATGCTTTGGAGCTCATCCGCCACCATCTGAATGACATACTGGCTGGTGCGGTCCCGGTGCGCTGGCATCTCCTCAAGCTTAGTGTTGACGTACTGAACCAAGGTCTCAAGTCTCGCAGTCATCTGCTCCTTGGGCTTCCCTTCGTAGTTTCGGCTGTCCGGGTACACGTTCTTCAGTCGGTCTATTAGTCGGTCGTACTTTCCCTGAAGCATGTCAAACTCGCGCCTCAACTCAGCATACACGGTGAAAGCAATAGTGTCGTCCGAACCAGAGGATGACGAGGAATGCGCCCTTTGCTGACAAACCAATAAGAGGAGTATTAATAATAAACTTACTTAACCTACTCTCTCGCATATTATCTATAACCTACACATATACCCTTTAACCTATTTGGGCTGTCCAGGGACTCTAAACCGTCGCTCTGATACCAAAACCTGTCACACCCCAACTTAAACAACAAATTAAATATAACTATTACAACATTTAATAATAAATAAACATACCCAAATCCAAGATCTTACAGTTTAGGGTTTGGAACAACCCAACACTACCATCTATTACAACTGATTTTAAATACCGAGTCCTCACACAAACTACTATCACTTATTCTACCTGAGCTCGAACATAGGCATCAGCATCACAGGTCTTACGGGCAGTCTGCTTGAATCTAACCATAGCTGCTAGCTGTAATATCAGGGTAAAGCAAGGAGTGAGCCAAATGCTCAACAAGTGCTAAATAGTACGATACAAAACATAAATCGAGAGATATATATATTAAAGAATGTCAATGGGAGGACATGACCAATGATAATGAGAGATAAAACTTTGGGTGATGGCATCATTTTGTTGGTATCAAAACAATTTTAAAAAAAATCATATCTTAATCAAAATTATTTTATGACGCTACGGATTACAGCCGGTGATCAGTCACGAAGTAATCCCGAACCTCGCTGGGTTCTAAAACATTAATGGGAATCCCTAGGCAACTTTTAAGCCTAATATAAGTGTGAAAAGGACTCGCGTCTCAGTCCAGATCCACCTATTCAAAGAAAACATTTGTCCCCCTTTGGGACTGAAAACCCACATTTTATTTATTTCAAAAACTGATACCGATTTATAACAAAATCTCTTTTCCAGTAAACATTTTTTTTATCAAGGGATTATAGATCAAGTCGAAACACGGGAAATATGGTACTAAATCTCAGGGCCATGATTCACAAAACTATACTCTATTAAAGCAACAGAATGGTTTTCATATATCAAAGATTGGACAAGGGGATTCAGTGAGGCTATAGGATATTATAAAGGGTAATGCCAAATTGGGCTTTAAGCAATGGTTTCTCATCAAGGTTCAAGTGCTGGATCATCAAGAAGATAAGCTTCATGAATACTAAGGGTGTTAAGGTATGCAGAAATGATCTTTAACTCAGGATATATCAGAATTGTCAAGCTTCAGGATAAGAAAGAGGGGTATCAATCAATGAGGAATCACTTTGATAAGTATCTGGCTTTTAGGGTTCAAGGTAATGTTCTATAGGGGTTCAAGTATCAGGATGAGATATCAACACTTAGGAATCATCAGCATGTTAATCAAGAGAATCAACCAAGAGTTATAACTACCCTTTCTTTTATCCTGGCATTCAAATTACTTTAATATACTATCATGATAAGACCACTTTGCAATACGTACTCGAGGGTTCATGGCATTTTTATATAATTCAAAGATAAACATAAGATACGCTTGATTTAATATATCAAATGACACAGGATAGTTGCAGCAATGTATGAACTATTAGCAGTAAATATGAAGGACAAGTTGAATCACTTGCCTTGAGAAAGGCTGGTCTGGTCTTACTGGTAGGAGCAACTGGAACTTCACTCGACCTTTATGGCAAGTTTTCCCTCGTCTCGAGATCCTACATAAATAATAATAATCCTCATTATAATATATTCTCACCAACTTAACCTATTTACAACCTGAATTTAAACACGTATGGCACTTAGGCCTATATGCACTTAATTTATATTCACCTTTAATTTATAATTGCACACACATAGCCACATAATCACATATCATATATTAATACCAAATAACACCATATACACCATAATGCAACACTAGGCTTGGATGATCTCGATCCCCCAACTTAAGTCACTTGGTTGCTAAACTAGACAAAGTCTTCTAATTTTGGCTTCCTAACTCGATGTACCTTTACTAAACTGTCCAAGACCTATTGACCCTCATTTGTGCCTTTTATTCTACTGACCTTATACTATCTTACAACTATGGTGGTTAACCAAGACCTCACTCCTAAGTGTTCTAAAACTATGTGATGAGTGAAAGTGTTCACTGGTGCAAATTTCAGAATAACATCTATGGTTTCTTGAGTGCATTTGACACCCTTAAACTATAGGTTTTCCTTCAAAACTCTTATACAAGACTCTCCTAACCTAAGGGCATCTCCCAAACTTGATGTGGCTCAAGGGCCTGGCTTGTGCCTTCTTGGGCCTAAGCTCAAAGTCCATGGTTCCCCTGTTTTCCTGGGCAGAAAACACCCTAACTTGAATTAACTTGTGACACATGGTTCTAACTCATATCCTATGAACTATGGTTGGAAAAACTTCTCTGACACTCCCTCTAACTAAGGCCCAACAGGTCCTAATGAGGGCCTACCCATGACATGGTCAAATCTCCCTATTTCTAAGTTGCAACAAAATTGTCCCCTGCTGGACAGATTTTGTTATTCTACTTGTGCACCTAACCAAATGACATGCAATCCTCCAACCAACACCTAAAACCTTTTATATACTCCCAATACTAACGTCTGGTGGTTTGGGCCTCAAAGTGCACATCAATGACATGGTCAAAACGCACTCTAAACCTCAGGGTACTAAACTGATTTTCTGCAGAAATTATAACTCTCCTTTCTCCAAGGTTTTGACTTGACAAACTCAACCACCAACAACCCAATACCCAAACCAAGACTTAAACATGGTGATCTACTAAACTAACTCCCTTATACTCAAAATAATCTTGGTGGAGATCATCCTTACCTAAAGTGCAATCATGGCAAAACAAAAGAAACCACATTTCACAACTCACAAATCATCAAGTTTTTAAAACAACAAGTTATGCATTTTATAAAAGATATACATGACTTATTACCATGCATCAAGAAGCATGAATTAATATTAACACGTTATTCCTACTGAAATTAAAGCTTACTAATAAAATCTTTCCAAATGATCAAAATCTTATAACATTCTAAGTAAAATCCACATGCATGCATGTCTTAGAGGTTTGCAAGCCAAACAACATGTTTTCTAAATATGTTTTACCAAGAAATTTACATGCAAGCCTAGCATGAGCTATATCTAGATGATTACTTAGAATGCAAGGAGTTTCATCAAATTTTTACTACAAAATTCAAGCCATTATCACATAAACATGCAAAAATTGAACAAAGCAACAAGAATGGTCTCAAGAACCATTCATTCGGCTCCCCTATGGTCATGGCCGAATGAAATGGAAGGGAATGGCCATTTAACATCAAGAGTTTCCTTCTCAAGACTTGGCACTTCACCATTCCTTATAGTCCTCTCAAAAACAACCTTAAACTCACAAGAATCAAGGTTGTACTTTGAGTTTCAACTAAAACCTTAACATGCAACCTTAAAACTTAAACTTTCTACTCAAAACTTTTTGAAATATATGTGATCATGGTATGGGAAGTAACATTTACTTGTGTAGGAGGTGGGGACTTGATTGAGAAAGAAAGAAAATGGGTAGGGGGTGGTTTCGGCTGAAAAGCCTAGAGTGAGGGGGTAGGAGCCGAGAGTGAGAGAGAGGAGGGAGAGAAGAAAGAGTGTGGTGTGGGTGATGTGTGAAATAATCATGTCTTTTACTTGTTTTATGGTTTTTGTTTTGACAAATGTGAGTGGTAATAGGAATTGACATGACTACCCTTCCACTTATACTTGGATCATTTTGCATGCAAGGGTAAAGGAGGAATTTGGCTAGAAAAATAAGAGTTAGTGGGGTGGTAATTGTCTCTTTAGCCCTTTTTGATTGAATAGAAAGGATTTGCATGCAAGGACAACTATGTAATTTGCTAATTATAACAATTAACATTTATAAAGATTTATTTTTGTAAAATAAAACACAATTTCAAAAATTATAAAATTTATGCCATAAAATAATTTGGATTTTTAGAAATTTTATAAAACTACTTTTGAAATTTGTGAACAAAATAACTTTTAAAGAGAAATTTATTCAAGGTTTAAAATATTCCTTATAAATCAAAAATGAAAGAAATAAATAAACTTTTTCTTTGAAAATTCATATACCACATAACGAAAATTTAAGATGCAGAGTTCTCATTCACACAAGCATACAATAGTTGCATATATTGGCATTCGGCTTTTAAAGTTGTACTAAATTTATAATTAATATTATACAGAAATGCCGGTTGTAACAGAGTAAAGGTATATCTAGAATAATATTCTGTATGGAAGATAGTAACGATTACGAACTGGAAAAGATTGGATATTGAGAAGCAAAAGCTATAATGCTAGAAGCTATGATGAGAGTCTGTGTTAGAAAATTAGGATTTTAGAGTTAATTTAATTATGTTCTTGATGTTAATCCTAAAATCTAATGATTGGAAATTGTTCAATGATATTTGAACTTAAATTTTCATGTATGGTTTTAAGAATTTTCTTAATGAAATCCATAAGAAATGAGAGTTGAAAGTAGCTCGGAAAAGCTTGAAAAAAATTTGAGAATGTTTGTCCCACATTGAAATAAATAAAGGGGGTTGTGTGCTTTATATGGTATTACCCACATAAGTAGTATACAACTACTAAGCTGTGTAATGGTCCATTGTGTTGTTGTGGGCTTCACGCGCACACACACACACACACGCGCGCGCCCCGCCCCGCCCCGTCACGCCACGCACCGGACCGGACCGGGTCGGGTCGAAGGGCGATTTGGGCGAATGTCTCAGCGTACGCGAGGCGACCTGGGCAAAGATTTTATTTATTAGAGAATTAATTTTAATTCGAATTTATTTATCAGTGATTGGATTATTATAAATTGTTGGGCTGGGTTTGATACTGAAAGTCACTTTGTTAGTGGGCTTAGTCTAAATACCTTGAACCTGGATAAATAATATAATCTGATCTGTTGAATAAAATTAGAACTTAAATATCAGAACTTAACTTAAGTTCTGATATCAGAACTTAACTTAAGTTCTGATATCAGATCAGAAATTAACTTAAGTTCTGATAATAATGTGGGTGTTAATGTGAAAAGCTGTTACAAGTAATTTAAATTCAAAATCTGATCAGTTTTGATTTTTTATTAATGAAGCAGTTTAATTCAGACATTAAGTGTGTGGACAGTTTCATTTTCTCCTCTCCTATAAATAGAGGTTAAAGTGAATGTATTATACACACTACATTCTCTTCTCTTCTCTTCTCTTCAACCTCTCTGCATTTCTCTCCCAAAAGTCCTGAAGTGCTGATATTTTCTGGCGACTGAGGTGCTGGTCGAAGTGGAGCTTTTGTTGCTGCTGTTAACATAAACTCCGAGCTGTTTTATCCTGGTGGAGATATTGTGCGCATCCCAAACGCAGCAGGTAGGGTCAATATTCTCTTCAAGAGCAGCCAGGACTTCGAGCAAGGCCTGGTGACTCAGCTGTGATCATTTTTCTTGGCATTTTATATCTGTAAACCTTTATTTTAGTCACTGTTAAAAGCTATGGTTTCGGGTACATCTTTCTTTCTCTCTTCGTTATTTCAGTTACTGATTTTGTTTACCTGCATGTTTTGTTTTGTTAACTGTGGTCTTGGCCTAAACTTGCTAAATTCTTTATACACTTGCTTCTATGTTGCTATATTTGTTAGTGAGGTTTACAACATTCTTGAAGAGAATATTAGTTATTTAGAATTTAGCATAATGGTTAACGAAAGTGAGGTTATCGTTGGTGGTGGTAGCAGTTCGGGTGCAACTGCTGGGGCCATTGATTGGACCACCTATAGTTTCCCACAAGCTGTTGAACTAACCGGTTTACCGGAGAAATTCAACGGTGGCATTGGCTTTTCTCGCTGGCAGAAAAGGATGAAGTTGTGGCTGACTATAAAGGGTCTGTGGCCGGTTGTGGAATATGAGAAACCAGAAGTGGATCAAGAGAAGGCTGACATAGTTAAGGCTTTTGCGAAGTGGGCTGAGAATGATGGAGTGGCTAGGGCGGCCATTCTGGCGGCACTAACAAACACTTTGTTTGATGTCTATTCTTCTGATGCCTACTCTGCAAAACTCTTATGGGAGAAGCTGGACCAGACACATAATACTGACTCACAAGGTCTAGAAAAGTATTATGTGGCAAGGTTCCTCGAGTTCAAGCTGGTGGACAATAAGTCCATGACTGAGCAGGTGCATGAGTTCGAGATGATAGTGCATGCTTTGAAGGAGTCTGGAATGAATCTCCCGGAGAAGTTCAAGGTGATGAGTGTGATTGAAAAACTCCCGAAGTCTTGGGAAGAGTTCTCTCTCTCCCTGAAAAGACAGAAAGGAGAGATCACCTGGACCAACCTTATGCTGGACATCTCGGTGCAAGAACAACACAAGTCCAAACAGGGATATGTGATGCCAACTGAACACGGTACCTCGAAGGTAAACATAGCAACTGTAGGACAGAAGAGGAAGGCTTTTGCTAAGAAAGCTAATAGTAATTAACCTAAGAGTGACAAGGACAAGGCCAAGAAACCCAAGGAAAACAAACCATGCTGGTCTTGTGGGCAGGTTGGGCACTGGAGTAAGGACTGCCCTACGAAGAAAGCGAAGAAAACCGAGGTAGCGCAAGCAAATGTTGTGCTTGGAACCGCAAGTGGGCCTGTAGTGAACATGGTTGTTGGTGAGGCTACGGCTTCTGAAATCGACGTTGACCGGTATGTATCCTACAACCCTGTGATATTTTCTACCTATCTATCAAATGAATGGTTGATAGATACTGGAGCTAATGTACATATTTGTGCTGATATTAGTTTATTTATATCTTTTCAACAGAGTCATAGCCTGACTGTGAAGATGGGGAATGCTAGTGTTGCTCAAGTACATGGAGTTGGAAACGTGGATCTGAAGTTCCCTTCAGGACGTATTCTATCTCTGACGAGAGTGCATCATGTTCCCAACATGCGTAGAAATATAATAAGTGGAAGCTGTTTAGTTTCTAGTGGTTTTGAAATTTTGTTCAAGTGTAATAAAGTAGTTCTTATTCACACTGGTACATTCTTTGGCAAGGGTTACTTGTCAAATGGTTTATTTGTTATTAATGCGGATCCCGTTTTGGGAAATTTGAATAATAATGTTATTCCTACTGTTAAATGTATTGAATCCTCAAATATATGGCATGTTAGACTAGGTCATTTAAACTTTGGTGCTCTTAAGAACATGATGAACTTAGAGTTAATTCCAAAATATACCATAGAAAAGAATTCTAAATGTCAAGTATGTGTGTCTGCTAAACAGATAAGGAAACCTTTTCATAACGTTGTTAGGGATTCAGACTTGTTAGATTTAGTACACACTGATATTTGTGAATTTGGTGGTGTGTTGACCAAGGACCAGTTTAGATACTTCATTACTTTTATAGATGATAGTAGTAGATACTGTTATGTTTATTTACTTAGACATAAGGATGAAGCACTTAGTAAATTCATTATATATAAAACTGAAGTAGAAAAATAAACTAGTAAGCTACTTAAAAGGTTGAGATCTGATAGAGGTGGTGAGTATATGAGTAATGCTTTTAATGAATTTTGTGCAAACAATGGTATAGTTCATGAAGTTACTCCACCATAAACACCTGAGTCTAATGGGGTTGCTGAGCGAAAGAACAGAACATTTAAAGATATGATTAATAGTATGCTTATTAACTCTGGGTTGCCTAAATACATGTGGGGAGAGGCTCTAAATACGGCTTGCCATATTTTGAATAGAGTCCCTCTGAAACATATGGATAAAACACCCTTGGAGTTATGGAAAGGCAGGATGACTAGTCTTAAGTATCTTCGTGTGTGGGGGTGCCTTGCTAAGGTGTTTGTTCCTGAACACAAGAGAAAGAAACTAGGTCCAAAGACTGTTGACTGTATCTTTCTGGGCTATCTTGAAACCACTACAACTATGAGATTTTTAGTGTTAAAATCTGACATAGATGGTATAGTGGCAAATACGATAGTTGAATTTCGAGATGCGACATTCTTTGAGGATGTTTACCCTATGAAAACTGGAATACCTGAAATGATTTCTGATGAAGATCCTACTCACACATCAAGTTCTATTCCTGATCATGTGGAAAAGATGACAAATGTGGGGGCGGAACCTAGTAGTAGCTCTAGTCCTATGGAACTAGAGGAACCAAGGAGAAGTAAGCGTGCAAAGGTAGTCAAGGATTTTGGAGGTGATTTCATCATTTACAATATTGAGGACGAACCTTTAACTTTCCGGCAAGCTATGGATTCTTCTGAGTCAAGGCACTGGAAGGGCGCTGTCAAGAGTGAAATTGACTCTATTATTTCTAATGGAACATGGGAGTTGGTTGATCTCCCTCCTGGGTGTTCTACTATTGGGTGCAAATGGGTCTTTAAAAGGAAGTTGAACCCTGACGGCTCAATAGATAAGTACAAAGCTAGATTGGTAGCTAAGGGTTTTAAGCAAAAGGAAGGAATTGATTATTTTGATACATACTCTCCGGTTGCAAGAATGGTAACAATCCGAATGCTTATAGCATTGGCTTCAGTCCATGGTCTTATCATCCATCAGATGGATGTAAAGACGGCTTTTCTTCATGGTAAACTTGAAGAAGAGATTTATATGGATCATCCTGATGGATTTGTTGCATCAGGTAATGAAGAAAAGTATGTAAGTTGATCAAGTCCATCTATGGCTTGAAACAAGCTCCCAGAGATTGGCATAAAAAGTTTGATGAAACTATATTGCCTTTCAGTTATAAGATTAATGAAAGTGATAAGTGTGTCTACACTAAAGTTAAAGATAATGAGTGTGTTATTTTGTGCCTATATGTGGATGACATTTTATTGTTTGGAACCAATATTGAGATTATTAACGAGACTAAAGAATTCTTGAAAAGGCATTTTGAAATGAAGGATATGGGTGAGGCAAGTGTGATTCTTGGAATCAAACTGATTCAGTCCACTGAAGGAATAACCTTGACTCAATCTCATTATATAGAGAAATCTATACTTGAGAAATATGGTTATTCACAGTGTAGAATCGCTAGTACACCTTATGATTCGAAAGTTTCCCTTGTCAAGAATACTTCAGGAGTGCCTGTGTCTCAGTTAAGGTATTCTCAGATTATTGGGAGCTTGCAGTATCTTGCTAACTGTACTAGACCAGATATTTCATATTCTGTGTCTAAATTGACTAGATATACAAGCTGTCCAAACAGAACTCATTGGGATGCTCTTGATAGAGTACTTAGATATCTAAAAGGCACAATGTACCTTAGTTTACACTACAGGAGATTTCCTGGTGTGCTTGAAGGGTACAGTGATACAAGTTGGATAGCTAAGAAGTCTGGTTCCAATGGAGTGACTGGATACGTGTTTACCTTGGCTGGTGGAGCAATATCCTGGAAGTCAAGCAGACATGTCACACCCCCAACTTAAATAGCGAAATAAATATAGCTATTACATCTTTTTAATGAAGAATACACAACCAAAATCCAAGATCTTACAGTTTAGGGTTTGGAACAGCCCAACACTACCAACTATTACATCTGATTACAAATACCGAGTCCTCACAGAACTATTATTACTTATTCTACCTGAGCTCGAACATAAGCATCAGCATCACAGGTCTTACGGGCAGTCTGCTTGAATCTAACCATAGCTGCTAGCTGTAATATAAGGGTAAAGCAAGAAGTGAGCCAAAAGCTCAACAAGTGCTAATAGTACAACGCAAAACATAAATCGAGATATACCTTTAGGAATGACAATGGAAAGACATAATCAATGATAACGAGAGATAAAACTTATGTGAGTTGGCATCATTTTGCTTGCATCAAAACAAATTTTAAAAATCATTCTTAATCAAAATCATTTTATGACGCTACGGATTACAGCCGGTGATCAGCCGCGAAGTAATCCCGAACCTCGCTGGGTTCTAAAACATTATTGGGAATCCCTAGGCAACTTTTAAGCCTAATATAAATGTGGAAAGGACTCGCGTCTCAGTCCAGATCCACCATTCAAAGAAAACATTTATCCCCCTTTGGGACTGAAAAATCCACATTTTAATCATTTTAAAAACTGATGCCGATTTATGACAAAATCTCTTTCAACTGTAATCATTTTTATCAAGGGATTATAGATCAACTTGAAACACTGGAAATATGACACTAAATCTCAGGGCCATGATCCACTAGACTTTACTATATTAGGGTAATTGAGAGGTTTCCATAAACAAGAACTTTGACAAGGAAATTGAGCAAGGCTATTGGATAATATGAAAGAGTAATGCCAAACTAGGCTTAAAGCAATGGTTGTAGACAAGGTATAGGTATTAGAACATCAAGAAGATAAGCATCACTGGTTCCAATAGGATAGAGGTGTTAAAATATAAAGAAAGTGATCATCAGCTCAAGATATAACAGGGTATCAAGCTTTTAGGGTAAGGATAGGGTTATCAAACAATCATGAATGAATTTAAGAAATGATTGGCTTTTAGGTATCAAGATAAAGTTTCTATCGAGGTTATTTCAAGAGTTGAATCAAAGCATCAGGGTGCAATATCAAGATTTCTCAGGGATCAATAGCATGATAATCAAAAGGATCAATAAGGTAGTATAACAAATCTCTATTTTATCATGGCATTAAACTATCATGAAAGACTTTTGAACTACTTGCAATACGTACTCGAGGGTTCATGGCATCTCTATGTAACTCAAAGATAAACAAAAGATACGCTTGATTTAAATATATCAAAATGACTCAGGATAATTGCATCGATATATATATGAACTGTTTACAGTAAATACGAAGGTCAAGTTGAATCACTTGCCTTGAGATAGACTGGTATGGTCTGACTGGTAGGAGCAACAACTGGAGCTTCACTTGACTTTTATGGCAAGTTTTCCCTCGTCTCGAGATCCTACATAAATAATAATAATCCTCATTATAATATATTCTTACCATCTTAACCTATTTACAACCCGAAATTAAACATGGATGGCACTTAGGCCTATACGCACTTAATTCATATCCACCATTATATTTTCAAATGTACACACGTAGCCACATAATCACATATCGTATATTAATACCAAATAACATCATATACACCATAATGCCACACTAGGCTTGGATGATCTCGACTCACCACTTAAGTCACTTGGTCGCTAACTAAACAAAGTCTTCAAATTTGGGCTTCCTAACTCAATGTGCCTTTCCTAAATTATCCAAAACCTATTGACCCTCACTTGTGCCTTTTTCTCTACTGACCTTATACTATCTTACAACTATGGTGGTTGACCTAATACTCACTTCTAAGTGTTCTAAAACTATGTGATAAGTGAAAGTGCTCACTGGTGCAAATTTCAGAATGGTAACTAAGGTTTCTTGAGTGCATTAGACACTCTTAAACTATAAGTTTTTCTTCAAAATTTTTACACAAGACTCTCCTGACCTAAGGGCATCTCACAAGCTTGATGTGGCTCAAAGGCCTGGCTTGGGCCTTCTTGGGCCTAAGCTAAAAGTCCAAGGTTCCCCTGTTTTTCTGGGCAGAAAATGCCCTGACTTGAATTAACTTGTGACACATGGTTCTAGCTCATATCCTATGAACTATGGTTGGAAACACTTCTCTGACATACCCTCTAACTAAGGCCCAATTGGGCCTAATGAGGGCCTACCCATGACATGGCCAAATCTCCCTAAGTTGCAACAAAACTGTCCCCTGCTGGACAGATTTTGTTATTCTACTTGTGCACCTAACCAAATGACATGCAAACCTCCAACCAACTCCTAAAACCTATTATATACTCCCCATACTAACTTCTGGTAGCTTGGGCCTCAAAGTGCACATCAATGACATGGTCAAAACTCACTCTAAACCTCAGGGTATTAAACTGATTTTTCTGCAGAAACTATAACTCTCATTTTTCCAAGGTTTTGACTTGACAACTCAACTAACAAAAACTCAATACTTAAACCAAGACTTATACATGGTAATCTACTGAACTAACTCCTTTATTCTCAAAATAACATTGGGTGAGATCATCCATGCCTAAAAACAACAACATGCAACTAAATATATAACATGCAACTCATGGAAAGCACATAACAAGATTTCGGCTAGGCATAAAGTTGTAAATGCTTGCAAAATCGACTTGCACCTAATACTTATCCTTAATAATTATGAAATATAACTCCTTTTAAGTATTAATAAGAAATTCATCATGGAAACAATCTATTTAAGCACATCTATTTCGAATTTTATAGATAACAACATGATTTCGAAAAGAATAGCATGCAAAACATGGTTGATCATCATTTTAATGTCTTAAAACTAGCATGCATGGCTAAACATAAATTTATAATGAGATTTCAGTAGCATGCAAAGGATTTTAAAGCATGATATCTCCATAAAACACTTAGTTAGCATATATACATAATATATCTCATAGAGAGCTCTTGAATTCACAAGAATCAAGAGTTTCTCTTTGGAGATCACACAAAACTACACATGCAACCATGAAACTTCATCTTCCAAATCACAAAACTCTTGGGAAGTATATAAAATAAATGTAGGTGAAAGAATTACACTAGGGAAGATGAGAAATGGAATGAAAAATGGAAGGGAGTGGGGGAAATGGGGTTCGGCCGAGAGCAAAAGGGAGGGAGGGGAAGAGAGAAATTTTTGTGGTGTGTTGGAGTGTGAAATGATGAATGACTTCTCTCCACTTTGATTTGTTTGTTTTATGCTATTTGGTTGACAAGTAATGAGTGGAAGTGAGAACTTACAAAAATGTCCCTTGGCTAAAGTTAGGCCATTTTGCATGCAAGGCTAAGGTAGTAATTTGGTAATAATCAAATGAGTTAGTGGGGTTGGAAAAGTCTTATTTGCCCTTTGAGAGAATAGAAAGAGAGTTTGCATGCAAGGTTATTCATGTAATTTGATAATTATAACAAATAAAATTTGTAAAGATTTATTTTTATAAAATAAAATACAAGTTCAAAAATTATAAAATTTATACCATAAAATAACTTGTATTTTTAGAGACTTTATAAAATCATTTTCAAAATTTGTGATCAAAATGCCTTTTAAAAGAAGATTTTTCCAAAGCTTAGAATATTCCTTATAAATCAAAAATAAAGAAATTAAATAAACTCTTGCTTTGAAAAATCATATACTACCCAAAGCAAATTTATAATGCAGAAATTTTCACTCACACAAACGTACAATCATTGAATATATTTTCATTTGACTTAATATTATACCAAATTCACAAATAATATTACATAAAATGCCGGTCGTAACATCCTCTCCCCCTTAAGGGATTCTGTCCCCAGAATCTAAGAGTACAGATGAGGATAACGGGAACGCATATCAGACTCTAACTCCCAAGTCGACTCTTCGACCTTAGGGTTCTTCCAAAGTACTTTTACTAACTTTACTGACTTATTTCTAAGACTCTTTACTTGCCAGTCGAGTATTTTAACCGGTTGCTCCACAAATGACAGGTCTGCCTGAATTTCTACGGGTTCATATTCTATCACATGGCTAGTGTCAGGATTATATTTCTTAAGTAACGACACATGGAACACGTTATGCACATGCCGATACTGAGGTGGTAAGGCCAACTCGTAGGCCACCTTTCCTACTTGACTCAAAATCTCAAAAGGACCTATGTATCTAGGTGCTAACTTTCCTTTCTTGCCATATCTCATCAACCCTTTCCTAGGTGACACCTTTAGCAACACAGCTTTGCCAATTTGGAATTGAACATCCTTATGCGCTGGATCCGCATACTTCCTCTGTCTATCTTGAGCAGCAAGCAACCTTTTCTGAATTAACTTGACTGAGTCATGCAACTGTTGTACCAATTCTGAGCCGAGAATTCTTCCTTCTCCTACTTCATCCCAACTTGTTGGTGATCTACATTTTCGCCCGTACAACGCTTCATATGGTGGCATGCCGATACTGGAATGATAGCTGTTGTTATATGAGAATTCAATCAATGGCAGGTGGTCGTCCCAACTTCCTGCAAAATCGATTGCACAACTGCGCAACATGTCTTCGATTGTTTAAATCGTCCTTTCGCTCTGACCATCAGTCTGCGGGTGATACGCCGTGCTCATATTCAACTTCGTGCCAAGACATTCCTGGAATTGCTTCCAGAATCTCGAGTTAAATCGGGGATCTTTGTCTGAAACTATTGATACGGGTACTCCATGCCTTAATACGATTTCGTGCACATACAGATGAACCAACTTGTCCAGTGACGACTTCTCATTTATTGGAAGGAAATGCGCCGACTTCGTAAGACGATCAATTATAACCCATATTGCGTCATGTCCGGATTTTGTTCGCGGTAGTCCTACTATAAAGTCCATAGCGATATTTTCCCATTTCCATTCTGGAATCTTCAGGGGCTGAATTAATCCGCTTGGTCGTTGATGTTCTGCCTTTACTTTCTGACAAGTATAGCACTTCGCAACCCATTCTGCCACGTCTCGCTTCATATTTGGCCACCAAAAGTTCTTCTTTAAGTCTTGATACATCTTGGTGCTTCCCGGGTGGATTGAAAATTTCGAATGGTGGGCTTCATGGAGGATCTTATTCTTTAATTCAGGTACATGAGGAATCCATATTCTGGATGAAAACCTTAGTATTCCTTGCTCATCCCTTTTAGTATTAATCTCTTCTCCAGATAACTGATTTTTCTCTTTTTCCATTACTTCCTCTTGACACTTCTTTATCTTTTCCATTAGTGTTGGCTGAAAGGTCATTGCACGACAAACTTCTTTGACTTTCCCATAAGCACAAAGTTCCAATTCAAATTTTCCGATTTCTTCAGATAACTCTTTTGATGTTATCATCATATTCAATCTCTCCTTCCGACTCAGCGCATCGGCCACTACGTTCGCCTTTCCAGGATGGTAATTTATCGAACAGTCATAGTCCTTGATCAATTCCAGCCATCTCCTCTGCCTCATATTGAGCTCTTTCTGAGTAAAAATGTACTTTAAACTCTTGTGATCCGTGTAGATTTCACACTTCTCTCCATAGAGATAGTGTCTCCAAATCTTGAGTGCGAACACTATGGCGGCTAGTTCCAAGTCATGCGTCGGATACTTTAACTCGTGCGGCTTCAACTGTCTTGACGCATATGCATTTACCTTACTGTGTTGCATCAACACACAACCCAAACCCTTATGTGAAGCGTCGCTGAATATTACAAAATTCCCTTGATCATCTGGAAGTACCAACACCGGAGCTGTTACTAACTTCTGTTTTAACTCTTGAAAGCTATTTTCACATTCTACACTCCATTCAAACTTTTGATTCTTTCTGGTTAACTTGGTCAATGGCGTGGCGATCTTCGAGAAATCCTTGACGAATCTTCTATAGTATCCGGCCAATCCTAGAAAACTTCGCACTTCCGTAGGAGTCTTTGGCCTCTCCCAACTCATAACTGCCTCAATCTTCGCCGGATCCACTTTAACTCCCTCATTTCCAATAACATGCCCCAAAAATTGAACTTCCTTTAACCAAAACTCACATTTGGTAAACTTGGCATACAACTTCTCTTGTCGGAGTATCTCCAATGCTATCCAGAGGTGCTGCATATGTTCTTCTTCCGACTTAGAATAAATAAGGATGTCATCAATAAATACCACGACAAATTTATCCAAATACTTCTTAAATACTCGATTCATCAGATCCATAAATGCGGCCGGAGCGTTGGTCAATCCAAATGGCATTACTAGGAATTCATAATGCCCATATCTGGTCCTAAATGCGGTCTTGGGAATATCTTCTTCCTTGATCTTTAATTGATGGTATCCCGATCTCAAATCAATCTTCGAAAAGCATTTTGCTCCCTTTAACTGATCAAAAAGGTCATCTATCCTTGGTAGCGGGTAGCGGTTCTTGATCGTTACTTTATTCAACTCCCGGTAATCTATGCATAGACGCATACTCCCATCTTTCTTCTTCACAAAGAGAACAGGTGCTCCCCATGGCGACGTACTTGGTCGTATCACTCCCTTATCCAATAATTCTTGTAGCTGGCTCGCCAACTCTTTCATTTCTGCTGGTGCCATCCTATACGGATCCTTTGAAACTGGTTCCGTGCCTGGAGCAAGGTTGATCTCGAACTCAATTTGTCGATCTGGTGGTAAGCCTGGTAGTTCGTCGGGAAACACATCGGGGAACTCATTAACTACAGGAATATCTTCCATACTGGGGCTGCCTCTCTCTGAATCCACTACATATGCTAGGAACGACTCACAACCTTTTCTAAGTAACTTCTTAGCCTGAATAATTGTAAGAAATAGTTGCCCTTGCCTCTGCCCCTTAAATACTACCTTTTCTCCACTCTTCGTCTTTAAATACACTCTCTTGGTCTTACAATTTATCTGAGCGCTATTCTCTCCTAACCAATCCATTCCTAAAATTATATCAAACTCTCCCAGCTTGAAGAGTATCAAGTCGGCTGAGAACTTATATCCCGAAATATCAATCTCACATTTTGGACAAAATTGATTCACAGGAATCTTCTCTTGGTTCGCAATTACCACATTTACTACCTCACTCATAACCGTTTTATCACATTGGAGCTTATCAACAAAAGATTCTGATATGAAAGATCTTGTTGCTCCCGAATCAATCAATACTTTAGCTTTGACATTATTGAGTAAAAGTGTACCTGCTATCACCTCAGAATTCTGAACAGCATCTTTCATCTTTAGATCAAATGTCCTTGCTGTTGCTTGCGGGGTTGGTGCGGGTGGTGGAGGTAACGCCAATACCTCAGCTGGCACGCTTGCACTAGTACTTGCCACGTTCATCAGAGCTCTGACTGGTCCTGTTGCCTTACACTCCCTAGCCATGTGTCCAGTCTTCCCACACTTGTAACACGTAACTCCTGGCTTCGGCATCTTGCACTCGTTTGCCAAATGTCCCTTCTGATTGCACCTATAACAGGTCATACTCAGCTTATTGCATACTCCGGGGTGCCTTCTTCCACAGTGCTTGCATTCTGGCCTCTGGAACCTGTTTTCTCCAACTTGCCCTTGGCTTGCCTGATTGTTCCCTTTTGATTCTTGCCTTTTGCCCAAATTTCCCTTCCTTTGAAAATTTCCGCCCTTCTGGAAACCAATCCTCTTTACATTCCGATCTTGCGAACTTCCAGCTTCAGACTTTTTTCCATAAAATGGAACCTTCCTCTTCTTGTTATCCCTCTCTTTCCTTGACTGCATCCCATTATTCTCAATCAGAGCAGCTTTCTGTACTACTCCCGCATAAGTTTCAAGCTCAAACATAGCCACCCTATCTCTGATCCAAGGCTCCAATCCTTGCTGAAATTTCTTTGCTTTTTCCTCCTCAGTGCTGGTATACTTTGTCACAACCCTTGACAACTCAGTGAACTTCTTCTCATACTCCAATACAGTCATGTTCCCTTGCTTCAACTCAAGAAATTTTAGCTCCATCTGATTCTGCATGTACTTAGGGTAATACTTGTCCAGAAATAACTTTTTAAATCTCTCCCAAGAAACCTGCTGAGTGACTTCCATAGCTTTTACTGATTCCCACCAATAGATGACTTCTCCCTTCAAGAAGTAAGTGGCATACGGCGTCTTCTGATCGTCTCCTAACTGTACCAACTCAAAAGCCCTTTCCATCTCCTTGATCCAGGTGTTTGCTATCACTGGATCAGTGGTATCATGAAATACAGGTGGATTCACATTCTGAAAAGCTTTGAAAGTAACAATTTGTCTAGGTGGTACTGGTGGTTCAGGTGGTTGGTGTGGCTCACGGTTATCTTGGTTTTCAATTCGTTGTTGAAGGGTTAGTTGTTGTTGAGCTATAGCATTGGTTTGCTGTTGCAAGGTTTCCAGTAGTCGAAGAATATTTGGGTCTGTGGTGAAGGTGGTTGTTGGGTTCTTCTTTTTGGGAGGCATGATCCTGAAATAAGAGTTGTGTCATAACAAATATGAATGATAAAATGATTCGAGGGTATCGCATGGCATTCTCATTTACATATGGGGTCAAGTTTCCAAATTAAGCAGATATGATGATAAAAACATAAAATAACAGTTGAGAGCAAATGGAACAATAGCACATAATTATTGAAATTTTTAAAGGTCACAGTACATAGGATTGGGACATAGTCTGATTCTAGGAATAACAGGCTTATTTAAAGGAAAGACGGAAACAACTGGGGATTCCATAGAGTCTGATAGTACAACAACATGAAAGGTAAATGGAAAGAACTAAGGCTCCACTCCATCTGAACGGGGCTTGGTAGTCTTTTCCTCTCGAAGCGTCTTCACAATGCTCTGGAGCTCATCCGCCATCATCTGAATGACATACTGGCTGGTACAGTCCCGGTGTGCTGGCATCTCCTCAAGCTTAGTGTTGACGTACTGAACCAAGGTCTCAAGTCTCGCAATCATCTGCTCCTTGGGCTTCCCTTCGTAGTTTTGGCTGTCCGGATACACGTTCTTCAGTCGGTCTATCAGTCGGTCGTACTTGCCCTGAAGCATGTCGAAATCGCGCCTCAACTCAGCATACACGGAGAAAGCAATAGTGTCGTCCGACCCAGAGGATGACGAGGAATGCGCCCTTTGCTGACAACCAATAAGAGGAGTATTAATAATAATTTACTTAACCTACTCTCTCGCATAATATCTATAACCTACACACAAATCCTATAACCTATTTGGGCTGTCCAGGGACTCTAAACCGTAGCTCTGATACCAAAACCTGTCACACCCCCAACTTAAATAGCGAAATAAATATAGCTATTACATCTTTTTAATGAAGAATACACAACCAAAATCCAAGATCTTACAGTTTAGGGTTTGGAACAGCCCAACACTACCAACTATTACATCTGATTACAAATACCGAGTCCTCACACAACTATTATTACTTATTCTACCTGAGCTCGAATATAAGCATCAGCATCACAGGTCTTACGGGCAGTCTGCTTGAATCTAACCATAGCTGCTAGCTGTAATATAAGGGTAAAGCAAGAAGTGAGCCAAAAGCTCAACAAGTGCTAATAGTACAACGCAAAACATAAATCGAGATATACCTTTAGGAATGACAATGGAAAGACATAATCAATGATAACGAGAGATAAAACTTATGTGAGTTGGCATCATTTTGCTTGCATCAAAACAAATTTTAAAAATCATTCTTAATCAAAATCATTTTATGACGCTACGGATTACAGCCGGTGATCAGCCGCGAAGTAATCCCGAACCTCGCTGGGTTCTAAAACATTATTGGGAATCCCTAGGCAACTTTTAAGCCTAATATAAGTGTGGAAAGGACTCGCGTCTCAGTCCAGATCCACCATTCAAAGAAAACATTTATCCCCCTTTGGGACTGAAAAATCCACATTTTAATCATTTTAAAAACTGATGCCGATTTATGACAAAATCTCTTTCGACTGTAATCATTTTTATCAAGGGATTATAGATCAACTTGAAACACTGGAAATATGACACTAAATCTCAGGGCCATGATCCACTAGACTTTACTATATTAGGGTAATTGAGAGGTTTCCATAAACAAGAACTTTGACAAGGAAATTGAGCAAGGCTATTGGATAATATGAAAGAGTAATGCCAAACTAGGCTTAAAGCAATGGTTGTAGACAAGGTATAGGTATTAGAACATCAAGAAGATAAGCATCACTGGTTCCAATAGGATAGAGGTGTTAAAATATAAAGAAAGTGATCATCAGCTCAAGATATAACAGGGTATCAAGCTTTTAGGGTAAGGATAGGGTTATCAAACAATCATGAATGAATTTAAGAAATGATTGGCTTTTAGGTATCAAGATAAAGTTTCTATCGAGGTTATTTCAAGAGTTGAATCAAAGCATCAGGGTGCAATATCAAGATTTCTCAGGGATCAATAGCATGATAATCAAAAGGATCAATAAGGTAGTATAACAAATCTCTATTTTATCATGGCATTAAACTATCATGAAAGACTTTTGAACTACTTGCAATACGTACTCGAGGGTTCATGGCATCTCTATGTAACTCAAAGATAAACAAAAGATACGCTTGATTTAAATATATCAAAATGACTCAGGATAATTGCATCGATATATATATGAACTGTTTACAGTAAATACGAAGGTCAAGTTGAATCACTTGCCTTGAGATAGACTGGTCTGGTCTGACTGGTAGGAGCAACAACTGGAGCTTCACTTGACTTTTATGGCAAGTTTTCCCTCGTCTCGAGATCCTACATAAATAATAATAATCCTCATTATAATATATTCTTACCATCTTAACCTATTTACAACCCGAAATTAAACATGGATGGCACTTAGGCCTATACGCACTTAATTCATATCCACCATTATATTTTCAAATGTACACACGTAGCCACATAATCACATATCGTATATTAATACCAAATAACATCATATACACCATAATGCCACACTAGGCTTGGATGATCTCGACTCACCACTTAAGTCACTTGGTCGCTAACTAAACAAAGTCTTCAAATTTGGGCTTCCTAACTCAATGTGCCTTTCCTAAATTATCCAAAACCTATTGACCCTTACTTGTGCCTTTTTCTCTACTGACCTTATACTATCTTACAACTATGGTGGTTGACCTAATACTCACTTCTAAGTGTTCTAAAACTATGTGATAAGTGAAAGTGCTCACTGGTGCAAATTTCAGAATGGTAACTAAGGTTTCTTGAGTGCATTAGACACTCTTAAACTACAAGTTTTTCTTCAAAATTTTTACACAAGACTCTCCTGACCTAAGGGCATCTCACAAGCTTGATGTGGCTCAAAGGCCTGGCTTGGGCCTTCTTGGGCCTAAGCTAAAAGTCCGAGGTTCCCCTGTTTTTCTGGGCAGAAAATGCCCTGACTTGAATTAACTTGTGACACATGGTTCTAGCTCATATCCTATGAACTATGGTTGGAAACACTTCTCTGACATACCCTCTAACTAAGGCCCAATTGGGCCTAATGAGGGCCTACCCATGACATGGCCAAATCTCCCTAAGTTGCAACAAAACTGTCCCCTGCTGGACAGATTTTGTTATTCTACTTGTGCACCTAACCAAATGACATGCAAACCTCCAACCAACTCCTAAAACCTATTATATACTCCCCATACTAACTTCTGGTAGCTTGGGCCTCAAAGTGCACATCAATGACATGGTCAAAACTCACTCTAAACCTCAGGGTATTAAACTGATTTTTCTGCAGAAACTATAACTCTCATTTTTCCAAGGTTTTGACTTGACAACTCAACTAACAAAAACTCAATACTTAAACCAAGACTTATACATGGTAATCTACTGAACTAACTCCTTTATTCTCAAAATAACATTGGGTGAGATCATCCATGCCTAAAAACAACAACATGCAACTAAATATATAACATGCAACTCATGGAAAGCACATAACAAGATTTCGGCTAGGCATAAAGTTGTAAATGCTTGCAAAATCGACTTGCACCTAATACTTATCCTTAATAATTATGAAATATAACTCCTTTTAAGTATTAATAAGAAATTCATCATGGAAACAATCTATTTAAGCACATCTATTTCGAATTTTATAGATAACAACATGATTTCGAAAAGAATAGCATGCAAAACATGGTTGATCATCATTTTAATGTCTTAAAACTAGCATGCATGGCTAAACATAAATTTATAATGAGATTTCAGTAGCATGCAAAGGATTTTAAAGCATGATATCTCCATAAAACACTTAGTTAGCACATATACATAATATATCTCATAGAGAGCTCTTGAATTCACAAGAATCAAGAGTTTCTCTTTGGAGATCACACAAAACTACACATGCAACCATGAAACTTCATCTTCCAAATCACAAAACTCTTGGGAAGTATATAAAATAAATGTAGGTGAAAGAATTACACTAGGGAAGATGAGAAATGGAATGAAAAATGGAAGGGAGTGGGGGAAATGGGGTTCGGCCGAGAGCAAAAGGGAGGGAGGGGAAGAGAGAAATTTTTGTGGTGTGTTGGAGTGTGAAATGATGAATGACTTCTCTCCACTTTGATTTGTTTGTTTTATGCTATTTGGTTGACAAGTAATGAGTGGAAGTGAGAACTTACAAAAATGTCCCTTGGCTAAAGTTAGGTCATTTTGCATGCAAGGCTAAGGTAGTAATTTGGTAATAATCAAATGAGTTAGTGGGGTTGGAAAAGTCTTATTTGCCCTTTGAGAGAATAGAAAGAGAGTTTGCATGCAAGGTTATTCATGTAATTTGATAATTATAACAAATAAAATTTGTAAAGATTTATTTTTATAAAATAAAATACAAGTTCAAAAATTATAAAATTTATACCATAAAATAACTTGTATTTTTAGAGACTTTATAAAATCATTTTCAAAATTTGTGATCAAAATGCCTTTTAAAAGAAGATTTTTCCAAAGCTTAGAATATTCCTTATAAATCAAAAATAAAGAAATTAAATAAACTCTTGCTTTGAAAAATCATATACTACCCAAAGCAAATTTATAATGCAGAAATTTTCACTCACACAAACGTACAATCATTGAATATATTTTCATTTGACTTAATATTATACCAAATTCACAAATAATATTACATAAAATGCCGGTCGTAACAAGACGGACTATTATTACTCGGTCTACTTTTGAGGCTGAGTTGTGTGCACTTGATGCCACAGGGACGGAGGCTGAATGGTTACACGGACTTATGTCTGCAATACCTGTAGTTAGCAGACCGCTTCCTGCTATTGCTATTCACTGTGATAGTCGAACAACTATCGACAAGATTAGCAGTAAAAAGCATAATGCTAAAAATAAGAGACACATCCAAGTTAGACTCAAGTCTATAAGGGGTTTAGTGACTGATAGGATCATAGCTATAGAGTTCATAGGAACTCAGAATAATATAGCTGATCCTCTTACTAAAGGACTGGAACCTGCAGTGGTCCTTAAGTCAAGGTTGGGGATGGGACTGTCAACCCATCATAATTCATCAACAGTGGGAACCCAATACACATGAGAGGAGATCCCTCGAAGTGTATTCAATGGGTAATAACAAGCTGTAAGGATGAGTTGGTAGTACCTTTGCTACATAGATGATACTATAGTATCTGAGTCTATCCCCTGTAAACCTAGAAGGTACTGACACTGCCAGAAAAGCAAGAGTGGTAAAACTCTGAATGGGATCAAGTCATTTGACGAGATAGAGGCAGTATATCTCTGGAGATGCCCAGCTAAGCGAATGTAATTGTGTGGTCGCAATTAGAGGATAGGGTTAATCCTTGAAGCATTCGATGAACAGGATCGAGACATGACCATTAATGTCTCAAAGCCGTAGATTGGCACCATAACCTTTGACTTGTCGTCGTCTATGGAATATGGTTATACTAAACGGATTAAGATTTAAGGTGAAACATTCCATCTGAGTCCGATAGCCATTGAAGTAGAGGAATTAGGAGGGTTCAAACCCGGAAGGGTACCGACTCTGAAAAACAAGTCATGATGGGAAATTGATCGCATTTCTGTATGGATTTGTGGGGGATTGTTAGAAAATTAGGATTTTAGAGCTTAATTTAATTATGTTCTTGATGTTAATCCTAAAATCTAATGATTGGAAATTGTTCAATGATATTTGAACTTAAATTTTCATGTATGGTTTTAAGAATTTTCTTAATGAAATCCATAAGAAATGAGAGTTGAAAGTAGCTTGGAAAAGCTTGAAAACAATTTGAGAATGTTTGTCCCATATTGAAATAAATAAAGGGGGTTGTGTGCTTTATATGGTATTACCCACATGAGTAGTATACAACTACTAAGGTGTGTAATGGTCCATTGTGTTGTTGTGTGCTTCACGCACACACACACGCGCGCGCGCCCCGCCCCGCCACGCCACGCACCGGACCGGACCGGGTCGGGTCGAAGGGCGATTTGGGCGAATGTCTCGGCGTCTCGCGTACGCGAGGCGACCTGGGCGAGGATTTTATTTATTTGAGAATTAATTTTAATTCGAATTTATTTATCAGTGATTGGATTATTATAAATTGTTGGGCTGGGTTTGAAATATAATCTGATCTGTTGAATAAAATCAGAACTTAAATATCAGAACTTAACTTAAGTTCTAATATCAGAACTTAACTTAAGTTCTAATATCAGAACTTAACTTAAGTTCTGATATCAGATCAGAAATTAACTTAAGTTCTGATAATAATGTGGGTGTTAATGTGAAAAGCTGTTACAAGTAATTTAAATTCAAAATCTGATCAGTTTTGATTTTTTATTAATGAAGCAGTTTAATTCAGACATTAAGTGTGTGGACAGTTTCATTTTCTCCTCTCCTATAAATAGAGGTTAAAGTGAATGTATTATACACACTACATTCTCTTCTCTTCTCTTCAACCTCTCTGCATTTCTCTTCCAAAATTCCTGAAGTGTTGATATTTTCCGGCGACTGAGGTGCTGGTCGAAGTGGAGCTTTTGTTGCTGCTGTTAACATAAACTCCGAGTTGTATTATCCTGGTGGAGATATTGTGCGCATCCCAAACGCAGCAGGTAGGGGCAATATTCTCTTCAAGAGCAGCCAGGACTTCGAGCAAGGCCTGGTGACTCAGCTGTGATCATTTTTCTTGGCATTTTGTATCTGTGAACCTTTATTTCAGTCACTGTTAAAAGCTATGGTTTCGGGTACATCTTTCTTTCTCTCTTCGTTATTTCAGTTACTGATTTTGTTTACCTGCATGTTTTGTTTTGTTAACTGTGGTCTTGGCCTAAACTTGCTAAATTCTTTTTACACTTGCTTCTATGTTGCTATATTTGTTAGTGAGGTTTACAACAGTCTGTGCAATAGACTTAAAAGAATTTGGAATGATCACTTAACGCGGATTGAGTTTTCTTACGACAATGGATCGTATGTCAGTATCGAGATGTCGCCTTATGAGATCCTTGAGGGAAGACAATGTCGATCTCCCTTATGTTAGGATGAAGTAGTAGAGCACAAGATGCTCGGACCAGCAGTGGTCCAAAGGACCAAGGATATGATAGATTTAACCGGAGGATGGCTGGTAGCAGCCCAAGATCGACTATAGAAGTATGTCGGTTTGGCCCGAAAGGACAAAGAGTATGAAGTAGGGAACCTAGTATTGTTAAAGGTATTCCCTTAGAAATGATTGATGAGGTTCGGAAATAAAGGAAAGCTAAGTCCACGATTTGTTGGACCCTTGGATATATTAAGACGTATTGGGAAGTTATCAAATGAATTAGCCCTATCCCCGAACCTACAACAAGTTCGCAATGAGTTCCAAGTATCAATGTTAAGGAAATATGATCCATAGGCGAGACACATAGGGGAATATGAACACATAAACCTCCGACCAGACTTGACCTATATGGAGCAACCAGTAAGGGTTATGGATTGAGAGGAGCAAGTGCTTAGGAACAGGGTTATCATACTAGTCAGAGTTTGGTGGTAAAACCACAATGTGGAAAAAAAAATTGACTTGATTGTTAGAAAGCGCAATGCTAGAAAAGCATCCCCAACTGTTTTCTATCTGATTCCGTGACGGAATCCTTTTAAGGAGGGGAGACTGTAATAACCCCAAATTTTGGAATTTTTTGAAACACTGATGAATAGTAATTTTTTTTGACTATGCTGATTAAGGAAAATTATCAGACCACGCTATATAGGAGTACTGTTATGGAAATTCTGAGATTGTATTAGTATTCCATAAAGTAAATGAGTGTATGTAAAGGTCGTCAGAATTCGAATCCGGACACTTTGATTTTTCCCGAAAATCCACCAGATACCGAAAGAATTGAGTATAAGGTAACATGATTGATAGGATTTTTATTTAAGGATTATAGCAGAGGATCATTAAAGGAATATAAGATATTAATAAAGGTTCAGGGAAGCCCAAGTAATAAGATCCCGGATATGATCTCTCAAACTATTAACCAGAACTAGAGTTAAGTGAACCGTAAAACGAATAAGCGACCAAGAGACAAGCTTGTACAAGAAGCCAAGGATTATGACATCATCAAATCACAAGGGATTGGCACATGGCAAGAAAGTGATGCATGATGGATGATGTCATCAAGGGAGAAGATATTTATGCAAGGAAACGAAAGAAGCTTTTTCATTTTTTTAATTTCATCATTTTGCTCTCATCCAAAATGATACCAGCAACTTCAAACTGCCATATCTACTTCAATACGCACTCAAATATTGTGTTCTATAGCTCAGTGGAAAGTTATTAAGATGGCCTACAACTCTTGTTCACAAGTCTCGTCCAAATAATCATGGTAAGACCTTCATATTTACAGTTCTTTAAATCAGACTTTTAGAAACTTCAAAATCTAACTTTTGTTTTCTTGATGGTTTGTGAGATCCAAGCTTGTATAAGGATTGATCAAGGTTTTAAGGCTCCTTAGAAACTTTTCACTCACAAATCAAGGTATAAAGACTTATTTACCTTTACTACTAAGCTTAATTGTTTGAGTTTTTAGATGAATTGGTAAATGTATAGTTAGATCCACGCTTAGTAGTGATTTTTGTGAAGTTGTGTTAATTTTGAATGGTGAATTTGTAGTGATTGAATGAGTTAGTAAAACCTTGGAGTGTGGACTGATTTTTCAGTGGTTTAAGTTTAATTTGTTGTGTTATTGATTGTTGGAGGATGGGAGTGAATTGATGAGGATTTAGAGTGGTAATTATTTTGGGAATCGTGTAAACATAGCCGTCGTAATGCCCGATTTTCCTTAACTGTTTGTGTGCTTAAATTTAGGACCCGTGAACTCACTGTAAGATTCTGAACTTTCCCATATTTAGCTAGATCATGTCATAAGCTTCGTTTTGGTATGTGGTTCGCTTAGATCCGATGTACGGTTTAGGAAAAACGACCGTTTTAAGTAACGACGTTTCGTGAGCGAACCATTACCCCTCGCTTTACTTTGAAACCATGGTTAAGGTCTTTAAATGACTAATTGGAGTATGAAACAATTATTTAAGGTGGATTAGGAAGTTGGTAAAGTATTCGCGAAAGAGATGCCTTAAAATTCGTAACGGTTAATTTATTAAAATTAGTGGAGCCAAGGGTACGCGAGCGATTAATGCAAATCTTTAAGCGTATAAGCGACCGTAAGCGACCGTTAGGGTATGAGTGAGTTTTGACTAGTTTCTTAAGCGGCCATGGTCTAATTCCGGCTTATGTTGTTGTTCATAGGTTATCGAAGCCACTCTAAGCTTAAGTCTACCCCGGAACACTCAGGCAAGTTTTCTACCCGTTATATTGTTGTTGTGATGTAAATATATTAATGCATTATCTTGAGATAAATGCATGGTTGTTATTAGCAAATCTTTCGATATATTGGAGCATGTTGATACGGTATATATATATATATATGCATGTTATGAAATCTTGATATTTTATTATCAATTTAAATGCTTATAAACTGCATAATACCTATGCTAGAGATAGGCAGTAGTTGCGCATACCCTTAGTATTGGGGACCCAAAGGTTAACATTTTTCTAAACTGGGTGGCGATGTTCCCGAGTAAATTATATATATATATATAGTTTTCAAAAATATTAATTGAATAATGTTTATTCGATAGTTTTATGTTATAAATAAATATTTTTTTGAATATTCATTCGAGGACTTATGACTCCGCTTATTTTATTTAATGAATATATTATTTTGAATATTCATTCGAGGACTTATGAATCTGCTTATTTTATTAAATAATATTCTTTAGTTTATTAAAGAATAATGTTTCGATATTTGCCAAGTATTTGGAAAATAATTGATACTATCAAATCATTCTTACTTTAAATATTTCCAGAGATTATTTTCAAACTTTATCAAAACTATTTTTGGAAAGTTAGAGCGGATCCCAAAACTCGTTTTCAAATTTAAGATCTTCCTTTCGAAGGGGATTTAAATACTCGCTCAAAAATCTGAGGGATCCGGCTCCGTGATGTATTTTTATATTCGCAACAAGGTTGCTGTTTTGATAAAAGAGTTTTTGATTACTTACCCAACACTCGGGAATTAAAATTCTTGAAATAAGTTAATCCATTAACAGGCATCGCCTGGGAATTATCGGTGAGTTTTCCTTTCCAACTAGATACGACTTCTTGGCGGAGCCGTATCAACAGGTTTCTACTTGGGGAAGGGGGGACGAGCTTTACATTTCAGAGTCATGGATTTCATCTGAACTAGGAGTGGCATAAGTGGTCGAGTGGCGCCGGCCCAACCTTATTATATTGGCCCAAATGGCCCCGAAGTTCCGCTAAGACGGTCCATTCCTTAGGAGTCCAGCGTTCGGTCGACAAGTAAATCCGATTGTTCTCCTCTACATGTAGAAAATGATTGGGACATCCATGGTGAAACAATCACTCCTAAGGAGGAACCAATTGATTGGGACACCATTAAATTGCCCACTTTCTTAACCACTTCTCCACCATCAAAGAAACAGAAAAGAAAAATCAAATCAACACCTCCTCTAACCTCAATCAAATTCACTCAGAAGCCTAAGCCTAAGCCACAAGCCTCAAAGGATGATTATGTTCACATTTGTGAAATAAAGGAATTTACAGACATTGAACTCTATCTGGATGAGCTGGAGGAAGTAAGGGGAATAGATGCCTACAGACAGCTTCCAGAAAAACTAGTGTTCAAATATAAAGGAAGTGGGGAAAGGACTTGGCCTCTTTACAGAATTCTGGATGAAGGCTATTCTACCTTGGTTAGAGTCTACTCAGCTATAAAAATGGATTCTGGCTTTACCAGGACTGCCAAAACTGAGATTCTCAACAAGATTGCCAGCATAAGGAAAACTTGGTGGGAGCCCAATGCCTTGCCTAGAACATTACTCATCCCAAAGAGAGGAATTACAGTTCATAAATCACCTCATTGGTTGATGGAGTTCAGAGACAACAAAGGAGTCAGAAGATTTTTCAGACTTGAAGATCAGCTCAAGATTGCCAGTAATGAAACTCTCAAGAATATGCAATCTAAGTTGGACATCAATGAAGAAGATGAAGCTGAATTCTACAGACAACTCCAACTCCAAATAGAGGAGAATGACATGAGGCTAGGGAAGAAAATAAGAGATCAAAGAAAAAGGAATTAATCTGCTCAGGCTAAAGGAGCACCCTTGGAAACAATGTAATTCTTCAACTCTATCTCAGTATACACACTTTTGCAGCACTTTTGAATTTCTACCTTCTTTCAGTTCATATGTTTGTCAAGTGTTTTGTTATCATCAAATTAAACCCAAATTTATGCCTACAGTTCTAGTAGACATAAATAGGGGGAGATTGTTAAGAATATGTGTATTAGTTTGATGATAAGTTAAACAAAACACTTAAGTAGAAATCTAGTGTTTGTAGCCTCAACGGATAAGACCATTTTGGCTATCCGTTGAAGGAGTAGCTTTACTTAGAAATAAGTTTTGTATTGTAGTACATTTCATTCTCTGTATTTAAGTTGTAATTCTTAGATGTTGTGGGAAATTATCAGTCATGTTGACTGCTAGTGGATATGCAAATAGGAGGGCTAAGTGTAAATATTTCATGCCTTGTAATTTTGTATAAGTGAAGTAGTATCAACTGATATTAAAGGCCTTCAACGGATGAGAAACAAAGCTTCAACGGATGTCTCTAAAGCTTCAACGGATAACATCCATCAACGGATGAGTGCTTCAACGGATAAAGCTTCAACTGCTAATACATCAACGGATAAAGCTTCAATGGATAAAGCTTCAACGGATAAAGTCATCAACGGATGAAAGCTTCAACGGTTGCTCAGTTCAATAGCAGTTGATCGTGACAAATCATAAGCTGACAGAGGCACATGGGTTGACAGAGACAAACTGGAATGTGGCAGCCTCTAGGAGGAATCAAGAAAATGCAGCATTTCCATTCTGGTGCAAACAAGGAAGCATTCAAAGATTCACAGCTAAACCTAAATTGTATTGGACAGAGAAATGAAGAAGAAACATGTGAAGAATCTTTTAATTGTATTTTACAGTTTTTTCTTCACTTCTAAACTTGGTGATATATAAACCAAGTAGCAGCTAGTAATTAGAGTGTGAATTTTCCAGAGCTGTTTAGAAAAATCCAGAGAGAAAATCATCTAGTTTGTACTAGGACGCAGCTATGATTTAATTCTTTGAATCACAGATTTTATGAAATAACACATCTCTGGTGGAACAACAAATCCACCAGAAAAGTTTTTAAGTCTGTTGTATTCTTTTCATTTGTGTTTGAATATATATCTGTTTGCATTAGCTCAAAGCAATTCACACACACTTGTTCATCAAAACACATAGCCTAGAAACTGCTCAAAACTTGAAAAAGTTTTGAGATTTACATTCAACCCCCCTTCTGTAAATATCATTGTTAGTCCATTGGGAATAACAATTGGTATCAGAGCAAGCTCTTAACATACAAAGAGTCTAAAGATCTATTCTGCTAACATCATGAGTAAGAAGGATATTGGTGTAAAGATTCCAATCCTGGAAAGAGATAACTATCATCACTGGAAAGTGAAGATGCATTTACATCTTCTCTCTCAAGATGAAAGCTACATCAACTGCATTGAAAATGGTCCTCACATCCCTCACAAGGTGGCCACAGCTGCTACTGCAACAGTTGTTGTTGGACAGTCTATTCCCAAGCCAAAAGCAGAATGGACTGTTGAAGATATTGAAGAGGTTCACAGGGACAAGAAAGCCATGAACATTCTGTTTAATGGCCTAGATCAAGATATGTTTGACAATGTCATTAACAACCAAACTGCTAAGGAAATTTGGGATACTGTGCAACTTATCTGTGAAAGTACTGAGCAAGTTAGAGAAAACAAAATGCAGCTTCTCATTCAACAGTATGAATATTTTCATTTTGAAGAAGGAGAATCATTGAATGATACCTTCAACAGATTTCAGAAACTGTTTAATGGATTGAAGCTGTATGGCAGAGTGTGCCAAGTCAAGGACTCCAATTTAAAATTTCTTAGGACTCTACCAAAGGAATGGAAGCCTATGACTGTTTCTCTAAGAAATTCTCAAGATTATAAGGACTTCACACTTGAAAGATTATATGGAATTTTGAAGACCTATGAATTTGAGATGGAGCAAGATGAGCTGTTGGAAAAGGGAAAGAGAAAAGGAGAATCAGTTGCACTTGTAGCTAACAATGAGAAGATTGAAGCCAGGAATGAGGAAAAGACAATGCCAAATCTCAAAATTGGCACAAGCAAATCAGAATCAAGCAAGGGAAAGGAGCAAGTAGCTGAGGATGAAGACAATTCCAGTCAAGATGACTCTGATGATGTTGATGAACATCTGGCTTTTCTGTCCAGGAGGTTTGCAAAGATGAAATTCAGGAAAAATGCTAAATTCACTAAGTCAAACAAGAACATGGTGGACAAATCTAAGTTGAAATGTTATAACTGTGGCTTAAGTGGACACTTTGCAAATGAGTGTAGAAAACCATCCTCTGATAAGAAGAAATTTGAGCAAGTTGATTACAAACATGCCATATGTTAATAATCCTTATTTTACTGCATTCAGTATGCCTCAGATGCCATACAACATGCCTATGTGGAATAATATGTTTGCACAATCTACGCCTTATCAAATTCAACCAAATATGCTAAATGATTCTGTGACTAACCATACACTTCAACCAACTACATCTGAGACCAAGGTTGACCCAAAGTTACTTAAGTCAAAAGGTGCAGGAGGAATGAAGTCTAGGAAAAAGACTAACAAGGCTGGACTCAAGGAAACTTGGGTACCAAAATCAACTTGATTGATTATGTTGTGTGCAGGGAAAAAGAAGGAATCTATGGTACTTGGACAGTGGTTGTTCAAGACACATGACAGGAGATTTCACCCTGCTCACAGAGTTCAAGGAGAGAGCTGGCCCTAGCATAACCTTTGGAGATGACAGAAAAGGGTTCACTATGGGATATGGCTTGATTTCAAAAGAAAATGTCATCATTGATGAAGTTGCATTCGTTGATGGTCTCAAACACAATCTATTGAGCATCAGTCAACTATGTGATAAAGGGAATACTGTTTCCTTCAATTCTGAAGCATGTGTTGTCACAAGTAAGAAGGACAACAAAGTGGTTCTAACTGGAGTTAGAAAAGGGAATGTGTACTTACTTTAACTCTACAGATTCAGAATCAATTACTTGTCTTCTCAGCAAAGCAAGTCCAGATGAAAGTTGGCTATGGCACAAGAAGCTGTCCCATTTGAATTTCAAGACAATGAATGATCTAGTCAAAAAGGACTTAGTTAGAGGAATCCCTCTAGTGGAATTCACAAGGGATGGACTGTGTGATGCTTGTCAGAAAGGAAAGCAAAAGAAAGCATCATTCAGTAAGAAGCTTGAATCAGCAATTGATGAACCATTACAACTGCTACACATGGATCTTTTTGGACCAGTCAATGTATTGTCAATTTCAAGGAAAAGATATTGCCTAGTGATTGTAGATGATTTCTCAAAGTTTTCATGGGCTTATTTCCTTGGATCAAATGATGAAGCTAGTAAAATCATTATCAATCATATCAAGCAAGTCAATAATCATCCAGATTTCAAAGTAAGGAATATCAGGAGTGATAATGGAACTGAGTTCAAGAATTCAACCATGAAGTTGTTCTGTGAAGAAAATGGGATCATGCATGAGTTCTCAGCTCCAAGGACTCCACAACAAAATGGTGTGGTGGAAAGGAAGAATAGATCACTAATTGAAGCTGCAAGAACAATGCTTGAAGAGTCAAAGCTCCCAACATACTTTTGGGCTGAGGCTGTTAACTGTGCATGTTACACTCAGAATATTTCTCTAATTAATCAGGCAAAAGGCATGACTCTCTATCAATTGTTCAAGAGAAGAAAACCAACTTTAAACTTTATGCATGTCTTTGGTTGCAAATGCTACATTCTAAGGAATCAACCTGATCATAAAGGGAAGTTTGATGCAAAGGCTGATGAAGGAATATTTGTTGGTTATTCTGCTAGAAAATCATATAGGGTCTACAATCTAAGAACCAACATTGTCATGGAATTTGTGCATGTTGTGTTTGATGATAAAAAGATTGATGGACTAACAGATGAGGGACATCATGAAGGACTCAAATTTGACAAAATTGAGATATATTGTGATGATAGTGAAGATGAGAATGATCTAGAAGGCACCTCGAAAAGAATTTAAAATCTGCCTTTGGATAATGCACAGAATGCTGCATCCGTTGAAAGTCATAATTCAGCTTCCGTTGATAGAAGCAATGCAGCATCCGTTAAAAGACAAAGTGTATCATCCGTTGAAGTTCATAATGAAACATCCGTTGATCACAGTCTGTCAACAGATAATCATTTCACTTCATCAGTTGATAGAACTCCCAATTCCTTTCAAAGGATCAGCAACTCAAGGGGAGTTTCAACCAATCAACACTCTATCTCACATCATGACAATACTGAGGCAACCTCATCTAGAGCTAATCTACCACCTCAAAGGAAATGGACCAAGAATCACCCTTTTGAACTGATCATTGGTGATGCTACATCTAAAGTACAAACTAGAAGAGCTACTCAAGATGAATGTCTGTATAGTAGCTTTCTATCACAGGAGGAACCTAAGAGAGTGGAAAAAGCTCTATTGGATCCAGATTGGATTTTAGCAATGCAAGAGGAGCTAAACTAATTTGAAAGGAACAAAGTATGGAAGCTGGTACCCAAGCCAAAGAACAAGAGTTCTATTGACAAAAATTGGGTATTCAGAAACAAGATGGATGAAAATGGCATTGTCATAAGGAATAAAGCCAGATTGGTTGCTAAAGGCTATTCTCAACAAGTGGGAATAGATTTTGATGAGACATTTGATCCAGTTGCAAGACTTGAAGCCATCAGAATCTTTCTAGCCTATGCAGCCCATGCCAATTTCAAGGTCTATCAAATGGATGTCAAGAGTGCATTTCTAAATGGGCAATTGGAGGAAGAAGTTTATGTAAGCCAACCTCCAGGATTTGAAGATCTAAATTTTCCAGACTATGTGTATTATCTGTTGAAAGCACTCTATGGACTAAAGCAAGCACTAATCACTTCACAAGAGGTACTATTGACAAAACTCTTTTCTTTAAAAATGTTAATGGCTCTACAATACTTGTTCAAATTTATGTAGATGACATTATATTTGGGTCTACAGATGATAAGCTTTGTGAAAAGTTTGCTAAGTTAATGTAAAGTAAATATGAAATGAGCATGATGGGAGAGCTAACTTATTTTCTTGGTTTACAAGTTAAACAAGTTAGTGGTGGAATTTTCATTAGTCAAACTAAATATATTTATGATCTATTAAAGAAGTTTGACTTAATGGATTGTTCATCTGCAAAAACTCCCATGGCCACTGCCACCAAGCTTGAATTAAACAAAGCTGAAAAGTCTGTAGACATTTCAAGTTATAGAGGCATGGTTGGCTCACTTTTATATTTAACTGCTAGTAGACCTGATATAATGTTTTCTACATGTCTCTGTGCTAGATTTCAAGCTGACCCTAAAGAGTCTCAATTAGTGGCTATTAAAAGGATTTTCAGATATCTCAAAGGGACTCCAAATCTAGGAATTTGGTACCCTAGAGAGTCTGGTTTTGATCTAATTGGCTACTCAGATGCAGATTATGCAGGTTGCAAAATAGACAGGAAAAGCACAACTGGCACCTGTCAATTTCTAGGGAATAAGCTTGTATCATGGTTTAGCAAGAAGCAAAATTTTGTTTCAACATCAACAGCTGAAGCTGAGTACATTGTTGCTGGTAGTTGCTGTGCACAGATACTGTGGATGAGGAATCAACTATTTGACTATGGACTGACTGTTGACAAAATTCCTATATTCCGTGACAACACAAGTGCCATTGCCATTACTGAAAATCCAGTGCAGCACTCAAGAACCAAGCACATTGACATCAAGTACCACTTCATAAGGGAACATGTGATGAAAGGTACAGTGGAACTTCATTTTGTTCCAAGTGAAAAGCAGATTGCAGACATATTTACCAAGCCACTTGATGAATCAACATTCACAAGATTAGTAAGTGAGCTAGGTATGCTTAATTATTCATAAATTCATGTCCTCATTATAATCTGCTTTGAAGCCTGAAATGAATTTGTGGCAAGAACAAAGTTGGCTTTAAGTAAAGTTTATTCTATCAATGGATATTCCCTATCCGTTGAAAGCCAAAATTGTTCTATCAACGGATGTTCATTATCCATTGAAAGACAAATACATTTCTGGTAATTTTATCCTTCAACGGATAAAATAGTGTTAATCTTCAACGGATAACTATTTACCTCATCCGTTGAAGTGTCACATCAGTTAATTGAAGTGAGTCACAGCCGTTGATTCGTTTACTTAACCGTTGATACATATATACACAGTTGTATGTATTTGTATTAAAGGCAGTTTTCAGAATTTTTACAGTTTTCTTTATTCTCAAACGGCTGTAATTTACTTAAAAGTATCATTTAATCATTTTATTTACGTTTTAATTCGAGAAAGTATAAAAGCCCATTGAATTCTTATTTTCACTTTACGCTTTCTTGTAATTTTTACTCTCTTTCTCTCCCAAAACTCTCAATCTTTTCTCTGTAACCTCTACTCACAACAATGGCATCAGTAGTCAAGATTATGTCACAGTCTGGCTTTGTCTATGAAAAGAACAATTTCATAGCCTTGTTGGAAAAGAATGAAGCCCACTCAGATTATCACAAGATGATGGACTTCATCAAGAACTGCAAACTAAGCTATGCAATGCTGGAAGCCCCAACTATCTATTGTGAGGTAATTGAGGAAATTTGGACAACTGCAGAGTTCAACTCCACAGATATGATCATTGCTTTCTCTCTCAAAGGTAAGGATTACTGTATTAACTGTGATGATATACAGTCGTGCTTTAAGCTACCTGAGAATAATGCCATGACACCACACACTGATAATGATGTATCTGCTATGTTAGATTCCATAAGCTATTCTTTTGATTCTTCTAGTTTAGGGAGCATTAGAAGAAAGGGCCTTAGGAAAGAATGGAGTTTTCTTGGAGATTCCTTTATCAAGGTTTTCTCTGGGAAGATTAGCAATTTTGATGCCATAACTTCATCTCTTGTTAATATGCTCTATATGCTAGTTTCTGATAGGTACTTTAATTTTAGAAACTATGTCATGCTAGAATTAGGTTCCAGGTTAGGTAACAAAGCTAATAGACCTCATAACATCTACTATGCTAGATTCTTTATGTTATTGGCTAACCATGTTGCTGAAGGTTTGGTCATAACTAATGAGAGCAATAAACTCAAATGTTGGGCACAAGAGAAAAGGTTCCTTGCAGACCTTTTGAGAATTAACCTCAATAGCCAGGTGCCATTGGTATATTTACCAATAATAAATGCACCTCAGGTAAGTGAGGTAAATACTTCTGCAACTCCTACCTCTTCCAATCCCATTGTTTATTTGCCTTCTAGTGTGGTAATGAAATATGTGTCTTTGTCCCAACAGATTCCTACCAAAGCCATCAAATGTAAAATTCCAAAACACAAGTCAAAGAAAACCACCTCTGTTGTTTCTCAAAAGACAACAGTTGTAACAACTACCATAAACCCTGAAGGAAGTGAACAGGGTGTGAGTGGTGAGGGGAGGGGTGAACATCAAGAAACCCCCCAGGATAAGGTGGGAGAGGTGAGTGGTACCCTAGCCAGCCAAGCCACAGTTTCTCAAAAGACTGTGGTGGTTTAAAAGGAGTCAAACACATCCCTAGTTGCATCCTCCGAAAAGGATGCAGCTATTGAAAATAGTCCCCAACCAGGGATACAGAACAAAAGAGGGAGGGACATTGAAGACACACATTCACCTATCAAAGCCTTTTCAAGAAGAAAGAAGGCTAAAACCCTAGTTTCAACACAGGGGGCACACACTGCACAGATACATCCACCTGTATCTTTGCCTTCTCAAATTCAGCTTGATGTGGCTCCAGCAAATGTGGAGTCACAGCCCCATTCTCTCATAATAGACACACATCAATCACCAAATTCTCCATCACCATCTCTGGATGTGGATATGATATTCACATCAATTCCTGATTCTCCCTCTTTAAAACTCAGGGAGGAGCCCCACTCAAATCCTGGTGATCATCATCTTTGTTGGATCATCAGCCAATTCTTTCAGACTTAGTTGAAGAATCTGTGTCACCTCACTTAAAATCAATTCACACAGATTCAACAATTATGTCACTTTCAATATCTACATCTTTTCCTTCTTAAACGGATATCTCTCATCCGTTGACAAGTGGTTGTTCTTCAACGGATAAGCTTAACAGCAGTTACCCGTTGATATTATCAGTTTCCACTTCAACGGATACTTCATATCCGTTGATGGTCTCTACACATATAACTGAATCAATTCCAAGTGTAGAAGACATGGTTACTGTACAATCACTTCTAAGATTGAGGGAAGGGAGTGATAATTTGAGTGAGAGGCTAGGTTGCTCCCAGACAAAAGGAGAGGTTGAGAGTCAAAATATGCATGCTATTTCTTCCAACATAGCAAAAGTGAGTGAGGGAAGTGCCACTTTAGTAGGTGAGGGTGAGGGTGTGAGGGTGTGTGTGAGCCAGGGGGAGCCCCTGATGCAAGAATATAGAGAAAATGAGAGAAAAGCAGGTATAGAAGCTATAAGGGTGGATCCAACCATTGCTAGTGAGTCAATGATTGTGGATGATGCTGAAAAGGGAAGACAATTTCAACAACATTACAAAGCTGAAATTGATAACATTTCCTTGGATGCTGACACTTTTACTCATCCTGTTTCAGCCAATCAACTGTTGGCTGCTCAGGGCAATGTGGAGGCAGAGTAGACTTTGAACATAGTGCACACTTTAGAATCTCTTCAAAGAGATAAAGCTGAAGTTAATAGGATGCCTTCTCAAGCTGGTGAGCCATCTGAAGAATTTGAAGTAAATTCTAATGATGATGACTCTATTTCTTTGGATGGGAGCATGAACTTAGGGGAGATGCAGGCCCAAGTTCTGTTCCAGATTTACCTAAATGGGCATGGACAAAGAAATCTACACCAGGACAGTTTGGTATAGCTTTGGTCAAGCAAGTTATGGCTATTCAAAAGGCCCTTCAGGAGACTACAGATGCTGGTACCAAGGCTATTCTTCAAGCTCATCTAGACTTTCTGCATCTCTTGCAGTTGCAGTACATCAGACAGAATTTGAGTGTGGATGAACTCAAAAAGGATATTGCTGATCTGAAATCCTACAATTCTGAGAAATTGGATTCAGTCATGCCTTATGGTACAATGCAAGATTTGTTGCTGAGATTGAGGAGAGAATCTGATGCTGACAAGAGGCTGGCGAAGTTGGAAAACAGAGTTCAAGTCATTGAAGACTCTGTGGTCACCATTCTTCAAAATCAACAATCTCAGACAAGTCTACTATTGCAGCTGGCAAAAGCACAAGGCTTGACCCCTATCCTTGATGATAACAAAAAGGGGGAGAATAAAGGGGAAGGGGAAGGAGAGCCCTCAACAAAAGTTCAAATATCTAAAGTGCTAGTTCCTGCCATCACCACTTCTCCAACACTTCAAATCAAAGGAAAGCTTGATGGAATTGGTCTAATCCAGATAGCAGCAGCTGAGATGAAATTCAAAGAGCAAAGGAGGAGAATTGATGAAAGGATGCAACAAATTTTTGGTTTTACAACTTCAAAATCACAATCTGTGAAGCATAGCACAAAGGTGGAGCCAATCATTATGGAGCTCAAAGCCAGTAAGGAGGAATAAGGTTGGAGAGACTTCTTCCAAGAATCCGAAACCTATGGTTCTCAAGCCCAACAACAGATCCAATAAGGACTCTACAAAGAACCCTCTAAGCCTTGCTCAGTTGAAAGGAGTGGATTTTCCTCTTCCAAAGCCTGATGAAGACAAGGTTTTGGGTGGTAATATCATGAAGCACAAGGAGACCAAGGATGTGGTTGAAAGAATGAACATGACTATTATATTTAGAGAGGGAAAGAGTATCTGTGTGATACAAGGACATCCCAAATTCTCAATAGCCAAGAGGGAAAAAGCCAGAAGGTTGAAAGAAGAAGCTAAAAAGCTAAAGGCTGACAAAAGAGCACAAGCAAAGCTTGAAAAATAGCTAAAGTCAAGTCAAGCTGAAGAAAAGAAAGAAATTGAAGACAAGGGTGAAGATGTAGGTATAGGGAACATGTTTAGTGATGATGTGGAAGAAAGAAGTAAGGAAAGAAAGGAATGGCAGAAAGGGAACAGAAAGAAGGCCAATACAAAAAGGAAGATTGTAGATGAAACTGAAGAAACCCAATCAAAATCCAAACCACTACCTTCTATTCCTGAACCCATTGTGCCTGACCCCTTCATAAACATCCATGGTGAAACAATCACTCCTAAGGAGGAACCAATTGCTTGGGTCACCATCAAATTGCCACTTTCTTAACCACTTCTCCACCATCAAAGAAACAAAAAAGAAAAATCAAATCAACACCTCCTCTAACCTCAATCAAATTCACTCAGAAGCCTAAGCCTAAGCCACAAGCCTCAAAGGATGATTATGTTCACATTTGTGACATAAAGGAATTTACAGACATTGAACTCTATCTGGATGAGCTGGAGGAAATAAGGGGAATAGATGCCTACAGACAGCTTTCAGAAAGACTAGTGTTCAAATATAAAGGAAGTGGGGAAAGGACTTGGCCTCTTTACAGAATTCTGGTGAAGGCTATTCTACCTTGGTTAGAGTCTACTCAGCTATAAAAAGGGATTCTGACTTTACCAGGACTGCCAAAACTGAGATTCTCAACAAGATTGCCAGCATAAGGAAAACATGGTGGGAGCACAATGCCTTACCTAGAATATTACTCATCCCAGAGCGAGGAATTATAGTTCATAAATCACCTCATTGGTTGATGGAGTTCAGAGACAACAAAGGAGTTAGAAGATTTTTCAGACTTGAAGATCAGCTCAAGATTGCCAATAATGAAACTCTCAAGAATATGCAATCTAAGTTGGACATCAATGAAGAAGATGAAGCTGAATTCTACAGACAACTTTAACTCCAAATAGAGGAGAATGACAGGAGGCTAGGGAAGAAAACAAGGGATCAAAGAAAAAGGAATTAATCTGCTCAGGCTAAAGGAGCACCCTTGGAAACAATGTAATTCTTCAATTCTATCTCAGTATACACACTTTTGCAGCACTTTTGAATTTCTACCTTCTTTCAGTGCATATGTTTGTCAAGTGTTTTGTTATCATCAAATTAAACCCAAATTTATGCTTACAGTTCTAGTAGACATAAATAGGGGGAGATTGTTAGGAATATGTGTATTAGTTTGATGATAAGTTAAACGAAACACTTAAGTAGAAATCTAGTGTTTGTAGCCTCAACGGATAAGACCATTTTGGCTATCCGTTGAAGGAGTAGCTTTACTTAGAAATAAGTTTTGTATTGTAGTACATTTGATTCTCTGTATTTAAGTTGTAATTCTTAGATGTTGTGGGAAATTATCAGTCATGTTGACTGCTAGTGGATATGCAAATAGGAGGGCTAAGTGTAAATATTTCATGCCTTGTAATTTTGTATAAGTGAAGTAGTATCAACTGATATTAAAGGCCTTCAACGGATGAGAAACAAAGCTTCAACGGATGTCTCGAAAGCTTCAACGGATAACATCCATCAACGGATGAGTGCTTCAACGGATAAAGCCTCAACTGCTAATGCATCAACGGATAAAGCTTCAACGGATAAAGCTTCAACGGATAAAGTCATCAACGGATGAAAGTTTCAACGGATGCTTAGTTCAATAGCAGTTGATAGTGAAAATTCATAAGCTGACAGAGGCACATGGGTTGACAGAGACAAACTGGAATGTGGCAGCCTCTAGGAGGAATCAAGAAAATGCAGCATTTCCATTCTGGTGCAAACAAGGAAGTATTCAAAGATTCACAGCTAAACCTAAATTGCATTGGATAGAGAAATGAAGAAGAAACATGTGAAGAATCTTTTAATTGTATTTTTCAGTTTTGTTTTCACTTGTAAACTTGGTGATATATAAACCAAGTAGCAGCTAGTAATTAGAGTGTAAATTTTCCAGAGCTGTTTAGAAAAATCCAGAGAGAAAATCATCTAGTTTGTACTAGGACGCAGCTGTGATTTAATTCTTTAAATCACAGATTTTCTGAAATGACACATCTCTGGTGGAACAACAAATCCACCAGAAAAGTTTTTAAGTCTGTTATATTCTTTACATTTGTGTTTGAATATATATCTGTCTGTATTAGCTCAAAGCAATTCACACACACTTGTTCATCAAAACACATAGCCTAGAAACTGCTCAAAACTTGAAAAAGTTTTGAGATTTACATTCAACCTCCCTTCTGTAGATCTCATTGTTAGTCCACTGGGATAACAGTATATATATACTAAATATTTTGCGACTTCGTCGCGTTAAGATATCAAACTTGGTTCATTTCTTCTTGACCAAGACTTTCATAAGAACTATGAGAATGCTCACATATTTGTTAATTATTATACATATTATTTCGGTGGGCTTGTTGCTCACCCTTGCTTTCTTCTTTCATCACCCAAAAACAGATATACAAGATGGACAAGACCAAGCTCCCAATTCATGAGCGGATAGGAAATGTTCCGCAGTTTCCTGTAGGCGTTGATGCCGTTGTAGCTGAGGTAGGAACTACCAATAGGCTAGGCTTTCAACTTTTGATGTACTAGATTTATATATATTATGAATCGTAATAATGGCAAAGAAATGTAAATTTATTCAGAAACCCTTTTTGAGGTGTAATGACTTATAATTGTGGAATAAAATGACTTGTGTTTTTTGATATTCATCTCTGAGACTATAACTTGTGGTGTGTGTGTTTATTGTGGGGTCACAATACGCAGTAATTGGTTATTTATTAAGATTGGGTGTTATTAAGGGAAATGGAATTCGTGACAACCCAGATCCCCGACCCCGGATTTGGGGGTGTTACATTTAAGCTTTGGAGGCAACTTCTGCTGCAGTACAGCACTGCATTCCTCTATGAGAGCGACAGTCTCTAAATCATCTAGCTTCACCTTCCGAGATAGATTACCTTTCATAAACTTTGCATAACTAGGCATCTGTTCGAGAGCCTCAATGAAAGATATGTTGATATAAAGTTTCTTGAAAACCTCCAGAAACTTCTCAAATTGCTTGTCCATCTTTTTCTTCTGCAGCCGCTTAGGAAAAGGCGGTGGAGGATAGATCTGTTTCTCCCATGTATTACCCTAAAGCGGAGTGTGCTCAACAGTAGTCTTCCTTCTTTCCACTTTTTCATCCTGCTGCTTTGCTTCTTTCTCAGCCCCAGCTTCTTCAGTCAACTCTTGAGTTTGTTCGGGAGTCGCAGCCTTCCCAGACCTCAAAGTGATTGCCTTTACCTACTCCTTAGCTTCCTTCTTTCCTGGAACTTCAGTGTCACTAGGCAATGTACCAGGTTGATAATTTAATAAGGCATTGGCAATTTTCCCAATTTGATTTTCCAAGATCTTGATAGACACAGCTTGACTCTTGCACATAAGCTTCAACTCCTCTAATCCAGATTTTTCATTAGCTGGTTGCAGCTGAAGTTGTTGTCTTGATGCATACTGCGGTTGCCGAAAACCCAGGGGATGTACTGCCTAGCTGGATACTTCCGATAAGGGTGTTGAACCGCATTCAAAGCGTTGATCTAACTGAAATTAGGATGATTACGGTTTCTAGGATGATAGGTGGCTGGCACAGGTTGCTGCGATCGCTGGAAGTTGCTCACGAACTGAGCTGATTCACTAGAAATTATGCACTGATCAGTCTCATGGGCACCAGCATAAAGCTCACAGATACTAGTGATTTGATTAACTCCATAATTAGCCAAAGTGTCCACTTTCATTGTCAAAGCCTTAAGTTGGGCAGCGATAGCAGTTGCGGTGTCCAACTCCAGAATTCCTGCTACTTTCCCCTGAGTCAGTCTCTGGGAAGGATTCTGGTACTAATTAGCAGCCATCAGTTCAATAAGTTCATAGGCTTCATCGTAGCTCTTAGCCCACAAGGCTCGTCCTAATGCTGCATCAAGCATGGGCCTAGAAATAGGACCCAATCCATTGTAGAAGCAGTTAATAATCATCCAATCAGGGATGCCATGATGTGGGCACTTCCTTAGCATCTTCTTTTATCGATCCCAAGCCTCACACAGAGATTCTCCAGTTTGCTGCGCGAACTGGGTAAGAGCATTCCTGATTACTGCAGTCTTCGCATGGGGAAGAATTTAGTGAGAAACTTTTGAGCAAGATCTTCCCAAGTTGTGATAGACCCTGCTGGTAAAGAGTGTAACCAGCACTTAGCATTGTCCCTCAGAGAGAATGGGAAGAGTCGTAGCTTGATAGCATCTTCAGTCACATGATTGAATTTGAAAGTGTCGCTGATCTCGATGAAATCCCTGATGTGCATGTTGGGATCTTCAGTAGGAGAACCCCTTAACTGAACTGAGTTCTGTATCATCTGGATCGTGCTTGACTTGATCTCGAAAGTGTGAGCCCTGATGGCTGGCTTGATGATGCTAGACTGAATTTCATTAATCTTAGGCTTAGAATAGTCCATCAAAGCCTTCGGATTTTCTTCTTGATCACCCATAGCTACTACAATTGGCTCTTCAACTTTCTCTTCTTCTTCTACCTTCTTTTCTTCCTCAAAAACTTCCCTACGAACTACCACAAGTTCTTCCTCGGCTTTATCCAGTGTTATCTTACGAGTACGTGAACGAGTATGCATACACCCACGCTAGAGTACCTGAAACCAGACAAGGAACAAATAAGTAACAATGTCCGAGTCAATGAACTTTAACGACCACTGATAGAAAGCACATAAACTATAAATTAACACTGCAGTCCCCGGCATTGGCGCCAAAAACTTGTTAGTCGCTAAACACGCGCTAATAATACACGCAAATATACGAGTTCACAAGTAGTATAAAATCTTTTCTGGTTCGTTCCCACAGAGACTGTATTGGCTAACTATCTAATTTATGCACTTAAGCAACAATGTATGGTTATTTTCTAATGCTAAGACGATAACAAATTAAGATTGTTTATAACTAAGAATTACGTTAACAATTATAACTACGAGAATAAGATTGACTGAATTGATATATTTGACAAACATGGGATTCTTACTTCATTAAATACTTCATTCAATAGCCTTATTATTCTTAACCTTAGAATGCAATGGTGATGACACTAATCAGATAACACGAAACTGATAAACGCCAACTTCCGTTGCACAAGTACCATTGTACCAGATATCCACAAAAGAGATAGAAGTTGAATAGGCACCAGTTATACTGAGACCCTATATATCTATAGAATTTGACAACATAACGGTTTAAGCACTAGTTATCTATCTTGATTACATAGGGCAAGTAAGATGGTTAAATTTACCTAAAATCATGCATAACAAATACATGAACCTATGCTAGCATGGCAAGTTCTAAATCCTTAAATTCACTTTTGCTTCATTAAGAATTAAAACGCTATCTTATAAGTCCGCGATGCTCATAAAAATGAATACGTACAACCAATACTAGGATCTCATACAATCAACACATACTAAGGCATCAACAATTTAACTAAAGAAATCCATAAATAAATCCGCTAGAACCCCACGATAACGATTAGCCCATAATCGGACTCATCATCAACGTGGGTTCCGATGAAAACATGATATAACAAATGTAGTCTTTATACGAATAAATAAAACCAAGTACAAAGAAGAGTATAGGTTCAGAAAATCAAGAAACAAGCATCCAAATTACAACTCAAAACAAAGATTCACAAGAATAAACTAGATCGTCTTTGCCTTTGTTGAATTGTGATAAAGGTCTCTTGCCGTCTTCTCCTTGCGCTCTGGTCCATCTCTGACTTATTTGTTATTAAAAATGAACTAATATGAATATATATAGTAGCCCTCAACAATCTGGAAGCTTCCCTTTTAGAATTGTAATAAAAGCAGGATTCTGAAATTTGGCCTCGGCACGGCCGCGTGCTATCACAGCGCAGGCGCGCTGTATTTCTGGAACCCCGGCGTGGGCGCGCGCTATTATAGGGTGGGCGCGCCGTCCTTCTTGGAAAAACTCAGATTTCTTCTAAAAACTTTCTGCTTCAAGCCAACTTTCTACGAGCTTTTATTCCAACACCACCTGGACACCAAATTAGCCCCAAAACAATGCTAATTCACCTGATTACCTGAATAGTGCCTGAAATGCAAAAACACTAGAAAACATATTAAAACACATAACAACTTGAGTACAAATACACCAATTCAAAGCTTATTAGAGAATAATAAAGTGTCATAAATGCCACTCAACATCAAATAAACCTAAACTCATAAAAATATGAGCCGGCTACTAGCCATTTGACACATAGCCACACAACTAGCAATGAAATCCAATTTCTCCAATTTTTAAATATCCATGTCTTTTATTATTAAGAGAATACCCTAAATTCTAAATATAAACAAGCGATTAAACCTCGACAAATCAAATAAACCATGATCATGATCTAGCACTCTAGCAACCTATAAGACTTAGTGAAATACAAGTGTCTCTAGCATGCAAATCAATCCAATAAGACTCAACATCACTAAATACGAGATCACTACACTAGCATCAATATCGCAAGTCAATCAGAAAAATTATCTAAGGGATCATTTTATAATGCAAATGCATGAAACTACATGAATAAAATATCATAAAAACTACCAAAATAAAAAAAAACTTCATGGCAAAATATGCAAACTATATGAACTAAACTATCATGAACATGCAAACTATATGAGACTCACACAAACATATTCCTTCAACTCGTACCCCCAAACTTAAAATATTTATTGTCCTTAGTGAAGGTAATAGTAAGGAATCAGGAATACCTACTCTGAATCAGAATCCTCATCCTCAAGGGGTGGAGTGTCAGGTGTGTCAGAAGGCGGATACACAGAGTCCTCACCAAATACTGGCCACTGAATGTCAACTCCGGTGGCTCTAAATGCAGTCCCAAGTGCCTGGGTAAGATCCTGTGCAGAACGACTATGGATTTCGTGCATCGCATCCATCCTCCTCGCAAGACACCTATACTGTATCGAGCTGAAACCAGCTCCCATGTCCGCTCCTGCTGCCTCCTGCTACTACTGCGATGGTCCTCCTTCATCTCCTCACTGAGATCTCCATGCAGTCCTGCTCGCCTGACCAGCAGCCGGCCTCCCGCCAGGTAGGTGGTCAAAGAAATACCCAAGCCCCTTCAGATCGGGCTTGCCTCCATCCCATTCCTCCATCGCAGCCAAAGTAGTGTTATCAATCGGAGCACTCGGAATCTGCAACTGCTCATGTGCGGGCCAATGCACACCAACTGCCACACACAACTTTGTCACCACTGACACATACGGAATAGACCCCGTAGTTCTCCCCCTCAAAAACCTCAGAATCCCCTGGTATATCACTATCCCCAAATCTACATAATCACCCTGCAGAATGCCCCATAGCAGACGTGCACGCTCCACAGTAATCTCATGCACATGTGAAGATGGCATGATATTAGCACATATAAAAGCGTTCGATGCACGGGCAAACCTGTTCATGCTGGACGCCGGGAACGTAGAATACTCAGCGGATGTGCCCCTCTTGATCTTCCAATGTGTGTCGGGTCGGCATAGAGTAGCAACAATAAGATCCAGATCAAAGTCCTCTGGAGTCTTATAATTCGAGGTATCCTGTCCCACCTTCCTCGCAGGCTGCTCAATCACGGTCCTGATAGCCTCTGCACTATACTCCACCGTCCTCCCTCGCACCACAGTGAAGCCATTCTTCTCGGCCTTGGCATTCGCATAGAACTCGCGAACCATACTCATAGGCACAACAGCTAGTGCCTCGTAAAAAGGAACCCAGCCCAACTCCAAGATCATCTCCAAAAGCTTACCATCATTCTCAGATGGCAAGAACCCTCTCTCCTTAGCTATAGGCTTCGCGAGAAGCCTCGTGTACTCCTCCTCAGCCTCGGGAGTAGAAAACCTGGGTCTCACACCACTCGAAGTTGAAGAATCGGTGGCGCTGCTATCGACTTGAGTTCTTTGTCTCTTGGGTGCCATGGAAATTGATTAGAGAGAATAAGAATTGTGTTTGAGAGAAAATTTGTGTTTTATATTTTTTGAATTGTTGAAGAAGTTTACGTATGAGGTGTATGTATATATAGGTGATGAAAAGAGAATTAGATATGGAATAGAAGTGGGATTTGATTATAGGAATAAAGGGAGTAATGGGTTTCATTTGGAGAGGGAATTATGGGATGTGGGGGAGTAAAATTCGCTTAGGAATTGATTTTAGGATAAAATTCCCGTTCACCCCCCTTAAACTGCCATATATTTTTACCAAAGTCGGGACACGGTGCGGCCGCGCCCTAGGACGGCGCGGGCGCGCGCTACTTCTACCAAACCAGTACGGTCGTGCGCTGTAACAGCGCAGGCGCGCGGTATTTCTGTGTAAATGGCGCGGGCGCGCGCTGGGACAGCGCGGGCGCGCGCTGGGACAGCGCGGGCGCGCCAGGCTTCTGTAGTCAGACCTGTATTTTTCCAATTTTTTGATTTTTTTTGTGATTTTCTCGTTTCTTCTTGCTTCCTCTACTTAATAATGTACAACAAACTTGGGTTGCCTCCCAAAAAGCACTTCTTTTACGTTGCTAGCTCGACGTAGAATCTTGAGATCAAGTTGATAATAAAACGGCACTAACCACCTCGCGGGTTGCCATATAACCATAATAATGCTTCAACCGTTGACCATTTACCTTAAATGCTTGGCTCGGATCATTCTCAAAAATTTCTACCGCTCCATGTGGAAACACAGTTTTGATTATGAAAGGCCCTGACCATCTTGACTTCAACTTTCCAAGAAAAAGACGGAGATGAGAGTTGAATAAAAGAACTTGTTGCCCTGGCACAAATTTCTTGAGCACTAGACCCCGATCGTGCCACCTCTTGACTTTCTCCTGATACATCTTGTTGTTTTCATAAGCTTGAATTCGAAACTCGTCAAGTTCATTTAACTGAAGCATCCTCCTCTTTCCAGCTGCATCCAAGTCCAGATTCAATTTCTTAAAAGCCCAATATGCTTTATGCTCAAGCTCCACAGGCAAATGACAATACTTACCATACATCAACTGAAATGGCGACATTCTTAATGGAGTCTTATATGCTGTTCTATATGCCCAAACAGCTTCATCAAGCTTTAAAGATCAATCCTTCCTTGATGGACATACCATTTTCTCCAAAATGCACTTGATCTCTCTGTTAGATACCTCAGTTTGACCATTTGTCTGAGGATGATAAGCCGTAGCAATGCGATGATTCACATTATACCTTTTTATCATAGCAGTGAACTTGTGATTGCAAAAATGTGACCCCTCATCACTGATTATGACTCTTGGAGTTCCAAACCTTATAAATATTTGCTTATGAAGAAAATTAAGCACCACTTTCACATCGTTTATTGGCAACGCCTTAACTTCAACCCATTTCGACACATAATCAACTGCCAACAAGATATACTGATTGTTACAAGATGAGATAAATGGCCCCATGAAGTCAATTCCACAAATATCAAAGACCTCAACCTTGAAAAGTGCATTAAGAGGCATCTCATCCTTTTTAGACATATTACTCACACGTTGACATCCATCACATTTCATAACGAACTGATGAACATCTTTAAACAATGTTGGCCAAAAGAAACCTGCTTGAAGAACACGAGCTGCTGTCTTTTCTCCACCATAATATCCTCCATAAGCCGTTGAGTGGAAATCTTGCAAGATCCCCCCCCCCCCCGTTTCGCTCTCTTGATGATTTGGTCAGCTCCTTTGCAAAAAAGAAAAGGCTCATCTCGAATATGCTACTTCACCTCATGAAGAAACTTCTTCCTTTGAGCATAAGATAAGTCGGGAGGCATGATATTACTCACAAGATAGTTCACAATGTCTGCTAACCACGGTTCTTCTTCTTGCACTTCAAACAACTACTCGTCGGGAAAAGACTCATTTATCAATTTGTTATCCAATGAAGTAGCATTAGGATTCTCTAAACGCGAGAGATGATCAGCAACTTGATTTTCAGTTCCTTTTCTGTCCTTGATCTCTAGTTCAAATTCTTGGAGCAAAAGAACCCATCGAATCAATCTAGGCTTCGAGTCCTTCTTTGAGACGAGATATCGAATGGCGGCGTGATCAGTGAAAACTGTCACCTTAGTCCCAAGTAGATACGATCGAAATTTCTCAAAACTGTAGACAATAGCCAAAAGTTCTTTCTCGGTAGTAGTGTAATTCAGTTGAGCACCATATAGAGTCTTACTAGTGTAGTAGACTACATGAAATATATTGTTCCAACTGCATAGTCACTTGCATCACACATCATCTCAAAAGGCTCATTCCAATCAGGTGTAGTTATGACATGTGCTGTGATTAAACTCTTCTTTAATGTCTCAAAAGCTGCAAGGCACTCGTCATCGAATTCAAAAGGAACATCTTTCTCCAACAGACTGCACAAAGGATTTGAAATTTTTGAGAAGTCCTTGATGAAACGCCTGTAGAAACCCGCATGACCAAGAAAACTGCGAATCCTCTTAACAGAAATAGGTGGAGGAAGATTCTCAATGACCCTCACCTTGGCCTTGTCCACCTCTAGACCCTTATTAGAAACCTTATGCCCGAGAATAATGCCTTGACGCACCATAAAATGACATATCTCCCAATTGAGAACCAGATTGGTCTCAACACACCTCTTAAGAACGTGTCCCAGATTCTGCAAGCATTCATCAAAAGAATCGACAAAGATTGAGAAGTCGTCCATGAACACCTCCACATTCTGGCCAATCATGCCAGAAAAGATGGCCATCATACATCTCTGAAATGTGGCTGGTGCACCACACAGACCAAAAGAAACTCGCCTGAAGGAGAAAGTACCAAATGGACAAGTGAAGGTAGTCTTCTCCTGATCTTCTAGAGAGATACAAATCTGATTATAACCCAAATAGCCATCTAAAAGACAGTAATACTCATGACCAGCCAACCTTGATCTGATCAATGAAGGGCAATGGAAAATGGTCCTTCCTAGTGGTTTTGTTCAGCTTTTGATGGTCCATGCAGACTCTCCACCCCGTGACTGTCCGTGTAGGAATAAGCTCATTCTTCTCGTTTGCTACCACAGTAATTCCACCTTTCTTTGGCACACATTAAACCGAGCTTACCCATGAACTGTCAGAGATAGGATATATGATCCCTGCATCTAGCCACTTCAGGATTTCCTTCTTCACTACCTCCTTCATGATAGGATTAAGTCTTCTTTGTTGCTTGACTGTAGGCTTACTACCTTCCTCTAGAAGAATTTTATGCATATAGTAAGAAGGGCTGATCCCCTTGATGTCTGTTATAGTCCATCCAATTGCCGACTTGAACTCTCTCAGAATACTCAAAAGCTTTTTCTTATCACTACCTGAAAGGTCAGATGCAATAATAACAGGCAGAGTAGATGCATCACCTAAAAATGCATACCTCAAATGCTCAGGTAAAGGTTTAAGCTCAAAAGATAGAGGTTCCTCAATAGAAGGCTTGAGGCGTTTAGGAGCGTTGCTCAATTGCTCCATTCTAAGAGATTCGAAAGGCATATCAATCTTCCTTTTCCTGGGAGAAGCATTCAAATACTGCAATTGCTCTTCACCTTCGTCATCTTCACTGTCTGAATTCCCCAATAAGGCTTTCTCTAAGGCATCAGACCTTAGCAATTGATCAAGTTCCGATGTGACCACCGAATCGTCCAACTCCACTTTTAAGCACTCCTCATTATCAGTAGGAAATTTCATAGCATTGAACACATTAAAAGTAATATCCTGATCCAGTACTCGCATTGTAAGCTCACCCTTCTGCACATCGATCAAGGTTCGGCCAGTTGCCAAGAAAGGTCTTCCCAAGATTATGGGAATCTTCTTATCCTCCTCGAAATCAATAATTACAAAATCAGCAGGAAAGATGAGTTTATCAACCTTGACCAAGACATTCTCCATAATACCTCACGGATATGTAATAGAACGGTCGGCCAACTGTAAAGTCATATAAGTTGGTTTGGGATCAGGTAAGTCCAACTGCTTGAAGATTGACAAAGGCATCAGATTCATGCTAGCTCCCAAGTCACATAAGCATCTGTCAAAAGACACTTTTCCAATAGTACATGGAATAGTGAAGCTTCCTGGATCTTTAAGTTTTGGAGGCAACTTCTGCTGCAGTACAGCATTGCATTACTCCGTGAGAGTGACAGTCTCTAAATCATCTAGCTTCACCTTCCAAGATAGAATACCTTTCATAAACTTTGCATAACTAGTCATCTGCTCGAGAGCCTCAGCGAAAGGTATGTTGATATGAAGTTTCTTGAACACCTCCAGAAACTTCTCAAATTGCTTGTCCAGCTTTTTCTTCTGCAGCTGCTTAGGAAAAGGTGGTGGAGGATAGATCTGTTTCTCCCCTGTATTACCCTTAAGTGGAGTGTGCTCAACAATACTCTTCCTTGGTTCCACTTTTTCATCCTGCTGTTTTGCTTCTTTCTCAGCCCCAGCTTCTTCAGTCAACTCTTGAGTTTGTTCAGGAGTCGCAACCTTCCCAGACCTCAAAGTAATTGCCTTTACCTGCTCCTTAGCTTCCTTCTTTCCTGGTACTTCAGTGTCACTAGGAAATGTACCAGGTTGATGATTTAGCAAGGCATTGGCAATTTGCCCAATTTGATTTTCTAAGGTCTTGATAGAAACAACTTGACTCTTGCACATAAGCTTCAACCCCTCTAATTCAGATTTTTCATTAGCTGGTTGCAGCTGAAGTTGTTGTCTTGATGCATACTGCGGTTGCTGAAAACCAGGGGGTTGTACTGCTCAGCTGGATACTGCTGATAAGGCTGTTGAACCGCATTCTGAGCGTTGCTCCAACTGAAATTAGGATGATTGCGGTTGTCAGGATGATAGGTGACTGGCACAGGTTGCTGCGATCGCTGGAAGTTGCTCACGAACTGAGCTGATTCACTAAAAATTGTGCACTGATCAGTCTCATGAGCACCAGCACAAAACTCACAGATACTAGTGATTTGATTAACTACATAATTAGCCAAAGTGGCCACCTTCATTGTCAAAGCCTTAAGTTAGGCAGCGATAACAGTTGCTCTGTCCAACTCCAGAATTCCTGCTACTTTCCCCTGAGTCAGTCTCTGAAAGGATTCCGGTACTCATTAGCAGCCATCAGTTCAATAAGTTCATAGGCTTCATCATAGCTCTTAGCCCACAAGGCTTCTCCTGATGCTGCATCAAGCATGGGCCTAGAAGTAAGACCCAATCCATTGTAGAAGCAGTTAATAATCATCTAATCAGGCATGCCATGATGGGGGCACTTCCTTAGCATCTCCTTATATCGATCCCAAGCCTCACATGGAGATTCTCCAGTTTGCTGCGCGAACTGGGTAAGAGCATTCCTGATTGCTGCAGTCTTCGCCATGAGGAAGAATTTAGTGAGAAACTTTTAAGCAAGATCTTCCCAAGTTGTGATAGACCCTGCTGGTAGAGAGTGTAACCATCACTTAGCTTTGTCCCTCAGAGAGAATGGGAAGAGTCGTAGCCTGATAGCATCTTCAGTCACATCATTGAATTTGAAAGTGTCGCAGATCTTGATGAAATCCCTGATGTGCATGTTGGGATCTTCAGTAGGAGAACCCCTAAACTGAACTGAGTTCTGTATCATCTGGATCGTGCTTGACTTGATCTCAAAAGTGTTAGCCCTGATGGCTGGTCTGATGATGCTAGACTGAATTTCATTAATCTTAGGCTTAGAATAGTCCATCAAAGCCTTCGGATTTTCTGGTTGATCACCCATAGCTACTACAATTGGCTCTTTAACTTTCTCTTCTTCATCTACCTTCTTTTCTTCCTTAAAAACTTCCCTACAAACTACCACAAGTTCTTCCTCGGCTTTATCCAGTGTTCTCTTACGAGTACGCGAACGCGTACGCATGCACCCTCGCTAGAGTACCTGAAACCAGACAAGGAACAAATAAGTAACAGTGTCCGAGTCAATGTACTTTAACGACCACTGATGGAAAGCACATAAACTATAAATTTACACTGCAGTCCCCAGCAGCGGCGCCAAAAACTTGCTAGTCGCTAAAAACGTGCTAATAATACACGCAAGTATACGAGTTCGCAAGTAGTATAAAATCTTTTCTATTTCGTTCCCACAGAGACTCTATTGGTTAACTATCTAATTTATGCAACTAAGCAACGATGTATGGTTATTATCTAATGCTAAGAGGATAACAAATTGAGTTTGTTTATAACTAAGAATTACGCTAACAATTATAACTACGAGAATAAGATTGACTGAATTGATATATATGACAAACATGGGATTCTAACTTCATTAAATACTTCATTCAATAGCCTTATTATTTTTAACCTTAGCATGCAATGGTGATGACACTAATCAGATGACACGAAACTGATAAACGCCAACTTTCATTGCACGAGTACCATTCTACCAGACATCCACAAAAGAGATAGAATCTGAATAGGCACCAGTTATATTGAGACCCTATATGCCTATAGAATTTGACAACATAACGGTTTAAGAACTAGTTATCTATCTTGATTACATAGGGCAAGTAAGATGGTTAAAATTACCGGAAAATCATGCATAACAAATACATGAACCTATTCTAGCATGGCAAGTTCTAAATCCTTAAATTCACTTTCGCTTCATTAAGAATTAACACGCTATCTTATAAGTTCACGACGCTCATAAGATGAATACGCACAACCAATACTAGGATATCATACAATCACCACATACTAAGACATCAACAATTTAACTAAATAAAGCCATAAATAAATCCGCTATAACCCCACGATAACGATTAGCCCATAATCGGACTCATCATCAACGTGGGTTCCGATGAAAACATGATATAACAAATTTAGTCTTTATACGAATAAATAAAACCAAGTACAAACAAGAGTATAGGTTCATCAAAACAATAAACAAGCATCCAAATTACAACTAAAAACAAAGATTCAAAAGAATAAACTAGATCGTCTTCGCCTTTGTTGAATTGTGCTAAAGGTCTTTTGCCATCTTCTCCTTGTGCTCTGGTTCGTCTCTGAATTGTTTTTTATTAAAAACGACCTAATATGAATATATATAGCTGCCCTCAATAATCTGGAAGCTTCCCTTTTTGAATTGTAATAGAAACAGGATTCTAAAATTCAACCTCAGCGCGGGCGCGCGCTATCACAGCGCGGGCGCGCTGCATTTCTGGAACCTCGGCGCGGCCGCGCGCTATCACAGCGCGGGCACGCCGTCCTTTTGGGAAAAACTCAGATTTCTTCTTAAAACTTTCTGCTTCGAGCCGGCTTTCCACAAGCTTTTATTCCAACACCACCTGGACACCAAATTAGCACCAAAACAATGCTAATTCACCTGATTACCTAAATAGTGCCTGTAATGCAAAAACACTAGAAAATACATTAAAACACATAACAACTTGAGTACAAATACACCAATTCAAAACTTGTTAGAGCATAATAAAGTCTCATAAATGCCACTCAATAACTATGAAATTGTTCTTCTCATAGATGAATCATGACTGAGACACGATTTTGATTACTGGTGCCATTTTTGAGGTGAGAAAATTTGGAGTGAGAGAGAGGATTTTGCTTTGTGGAAGAAGATAGCAGTTAGTTACCATAGAAACTGATAAAAGTTAAAATAAACTTAAAGTAAGGCTTTTATGGAATCTCATATTAAAAATGGAATACAAATTAAAGTAATAATTAAATACCCAATCAAAATTGCCCAAAATAGCCGTTTAAAAATAAAATAAACTATCAAAATTCTGTCAATTATCCGTCGTGATATACTTACAGACTGTAAGTATATCTGATGGATAATGTTCAGTACTTTTAACGGCTAAGATGTAGATAATTCGACGGATGAGAATAAAGCAATTATCCGTCGGGTATAAAATAATCCAGAGAAGTGATTGATTTTTACTAAGCTATTCTATTTCGATGGATGATCAAACTCGAAGGATAATGAACATCCATCGAGATGAAAATTCCGACTTAGCCAAAATTTCATCTTAAGACAAAAAAATCAATTAATTTTCTGGCTGCATTACAACTTGCAAAAATATCAGAAATAATTTAAGAATAATTAAGCATACATAACTCACTTACCAACCTAGTAAAGGTGGATTCATCAAGTGGCTTGGTAAAGATATTTGCAAGTTGCTTTTCACTTGGAACAAAATGAAGTTCCACAGTACCATTCATCACATGTTCCCTAATAAAGTGATACTTGATGTCTATGTGCTTTATTCTTGAACATTGTACTGTATTTTCATTCATGGAAATTGTACTTGTGGTATCACAGAAAATAGGAATTTTGTCCACTTGCAGACCATAATCCAACGGTTGGTTCTTCATCCATAAAATCTGTGCACAGCAACTACCGCCAGCAATATATTCACCTTCAGTGTAGAAGTAGAAACTGAATTTTGCTTTTTACTGAACCATGATACTAGCTTGTTTCCTAGGAATTAACAGGTTCTTGTTGTACATTTTCTATCTATTTTACAACCTACATAATCTGCATCTGAATAACCAGTTAGATCAAAACCAGAATCTCTAGGGTAATAAATTCCAAGTTTTAGTGTGCCCTTGAGATATTTGAAAATTCTCTCAATACTACTAAGTGAGATTCTCTAGGATCAGCCTGAAATCTAGCACAAAGACAAGTAACAAACATTATATGTGGCCTACTAGCTGTTAAGTATAGAAGTGAGCCAACCATGCCTCTATAGCTTGAAATATTCGCAGACTTTTTAGTTGTGTTTAATTCAAGTTTAGTTACAGTGGCCATGGGAGTCCACTTGATAGACTTTAAAATTGGCATGGGCTGCATAGGCTTAGAAAATTCTGATGGCTTCAAGTCTTGCAACAGGAGCAAAAGTTTCATCAAAATCTATTCCTTCTTGTTGACAGTAGCCTTTAGCAACCAATCTAGCTTTGTTCCTGACAGCTATGCCATTTTCATCCATCTTGTTTCTGAATACCCACTTGGTGTCAATAGGATTCTTTCCTTTAGGCTTGGGTACCAACTTCCATACCTTATTCCTTTTAAATTGATTTAGCTCTTCATGGCATAGCTAAAACCCAATCAGGATCCAACTGAGCTTCTTCTACCTTATTTGGTTCTTCCTTAGAAAGAAAGTTGCTATACAGACATTATTCTTGAGTTGCTTTCCTTGTTTGAACTCTAGAAGATGCATCGCCAATAATGAGCTCAAAAGGGTGATCTCTATTCCATTTTCTCTGTTGTGGTAGATTAGCTCTAGATGAAGAGGCCTCATCGTTGTCTTCCTATGTGACTGAGTTTTGATTAAGAGAAACTGCCCCTGAGTTTATGGTTCTTTGACTTAAAGATGGGGTTCTTTCTGTAAGTGATCTGTTTTGACTCTCAGTTTCTCTCATTGTTCCGACGGATGATGCACTTTGTATCTCAACAGATGAAGCTAATTGTCTACCGACGGATGAAGCGGATTGTATACCGATGGATGAAGGATTATGTTACTCGACAGATGTTGAATTATGTGCTTCATTAGTTGTAGATTTTTCTGCATTATCCTTAGCCACTATTTCTTGATCACTTTCATCATCACTGTCATCACTAACCATCTCAACATTATCAAATTTGAGGCTTTCATGGAAATCTCCATCTTGCAGTCCTTCAATCTTTTTATCATCAAACACAATATGTACAGATTCCATAACAATGTTGGTTGTTAGATTCTATATTCTATATGCTTTTCCCACAGCATCTCTAACAAAAATTCATTCATCTGCTTTGGCATCAAACTTTCCATGTTGATCAGTTTGATTCCTTAAGATATAGCATTTGCATCCAAAGACATGTAAGAAATTTAGAGTTGGCTTCCTGTTCTTGAACAATTGGTAGGGTGTCATGCACTTTGCTTGATTGATCAAAGAAATATTCAGAGTGTAGCATGCAACATTCACAACTTCATCCCAAAAGTATGTTGGTAACTTTGATTGTTCTAGCATTGTCCTTGCAGCTTCAATGAGAGATCTATTTTTTCTTTCCACTACTCCATTCTGTTGTGGAGTTCTTGCTGCAGAAAACTCATGCATGATCCCATTCTCTTCATAAAATGATTTCATCACAGAATTTTTGAACTCAGTTCCATTGTCACTCCTGATTCTTCTTACTTTGAAGTCAGGATGATTGTTGACTTGCCTTATATGCTTGATGATGATTTCACTAGCTTCATCTTTGGATTTTAGAAAATATTTCCAAGAGAACTTTGAGAAATCATCTACAATAACTAAGCACTATCTTTTCTTAGAGATGGACAACACATTGATTGGTCCAAACAAATCCATGTGCAACAGTTGCAAAGGTTCTTCAATTATTGAATCAAGCTTCTTTCTGAATGATACTTTAATTTGCTTTCCTTTCCGGTAGGCATCACATAATCCATCCTTAGTAAACTCCACTTGAGGAATACCTCTAACCAATTCTTTCTTGACTAACTCATTCATGGTGTTGAAGTTTAGATGGGACAACTTCTTGTGCCATAGCCAACTATCATCTTGACTTGCTTTACTGAGAAGACAAGTTACTGATTCTGCATTAGATGAGTTGAAATCAGCTAGGTATACATTTACTTTTCTCACTCTAGTGAGAGCCACTTTGTTGCTCTTTTTGTTGGTCACAACACAGGCTTCAGAATTGAAAGTGATTGAGTTGCCTTATCACAAAGTTGACTGATACTCAAAAAATTATGCTTGAGTCCATCCACTAGGGCAACCTCATCAATGATGATATTATCCTTTGAAATCAATCCATATCCCACTGTATAACCCTTGTTGTCATCTCCAAAAGTGATACTTGGGCCAGCTCTTTCCTTGAACCCATTGAGCAGGGTTGAATCTCCAGTCATGTGTTATGAGCACCCACTATCCATATAACGACTCGTGTATTTTTGAATGACTTAAATATGTAATTGTGAAAGTATTAATTAAATAAAATATGTGTTTTAGTTTTGGCAGCTGTATGTTTATATATACTATTTGCTTGTGATTTATTGTTGTGAAAGATTGGAATGTGTAGTTAAAAATTGAGTTATATTGTTCTGTTTTAATTTTAAAGGTGATTTTATTATAATTTTAAATCCGTAAATATTTGGATTGTCTCTAAAATTAGTTTTATGATATTATAATTTCAATAATTATTTTTGGGATTTTACAAAATTTAGAAATCAATAGTTTATTAATTAATTATCTTTAAATGATTTTCTGATTGCTTTTATTTGTAAAATCCATATTTAATTCAAGAATTCTTCAAAAATCATAAAATTCATATTTTACTAAGTTTATAATATTCTGAGAATTTTAAAATTATTTTGGGAATTTTTTAGATTAATTTCACTCGCTCGTTGATTCGTTTAATTGTTAAAAGCTGGCATAAACTGTGTTTTAAAAATTATTTTAAAATTATGAAATTTAGGTTTTTGAAAACTTCGGGATATTTGCAATATCTTAAGTCTATTTTTATAATTTTCTGAATTTGTTTTAAGTGTAGCTCGGATCGTTAATTGTTAAATGCGGGTATGTTGTGCGATTCAAAAATGGTTTAAAAATTTTGAAAATTTTATTTTATTAGTTTTTAATTATTCCGAAAATTTTAAATCTATTTTGGTAATTTTCCGGATTATGTTCACCCGCATATTTGTTTGTTAAAGAGCGTAGTACGGGGTAAAATCGGGCTGCAAAAATAGAGATATGGTAGTTCAGGACACGTGTCAGGAATCTAGCAATGCAGTGGAGGCGTGGCTGTTACTAGTTGGTTGCTGCAGAGAAGATAAAATAATAAAAAAAAACTAAAAACACAGGGCACAAATACAGCCCCTGTGTTCATCCCCTTACTCCGGATTAATCAATCTAGTCTTTCTACTATCTCTCACTCCCACTCTTTCTTTCCTTTTTAATTTCCTCCCCTGTCCTGTATTATCCGCGGTTGTTCTTCTCTCTTCTGACAACCTCCGGCCGCCTTGTTGCGGCCAGTTTCTCCGGTAAGGTGACTATGGTGCTGTGGTGTGTGCTATGTGTGAATTCAGTTGTATGTGTTCCCTGTCTGTGTGGGTCATGTAATATGTGTGTGTACGTGGATGTAAAGTGTGTTGCCTGGGTTTTTATTGCTGCTGGTTAAAGCTTTTCGGCCACCCGCGTGTGTATGCGTGTGGTGGTGGTTCGGGGTTTGCTAATTATTGCTCTGTTATTCGAACAGTTATGTGATGGATTATTCGATTGCTTCCTGAAATTATTTCGATAATTATTATATTATTTATTCGAATTATCCTGGAAAAATTCGAGTGAATATGGTGATAATTATTCGTATTATTAAATTATAATTATTCAAAATTTTATCGGTGAAATTCGTAATGGACATCCGAATTATTCGGGTACCAACGAATTTTGCCGCCGTCAGCGATGAGCTTCGGTGAGCCAACGGTGGACCGTGATGATCATTATCTGACTCCTAATATTTTTAAAATAAATAAGTAATAATGTACAAATTTTACTTATGAGTCCGGAGTGAAATGTAGTTAAATATTATTATTCGAGATTGGGATTGCGATTGTAATGATTGATTGGCTGTTGGGTTGATTATTGTGATTGACGTCGATGATGTTTCGACGGGTAGTTCGATAAACAAAGGGGACGTTGTCCGATTTCCGGGAAATCGAACTACGGAATTACGGGAGCGTATCCGAGGATTATCGGGACGTCGAGCGAGTATAAGTAAATACATATACGTATGTTTTATACAAAACCTGATTGTATGTTGTAGTGAAACGTTTTGCCAAAACCAATAACCCTAATTTCATACAATGACGAGTATACATATTTTCTGAAAATGAACACCGAATTGATTTTCGAGAACGTGAACCCTAAACTGATGCCTGTATTGCAATAATGTATATGTTACGAGTCGGGTTTTGTTAATGTTCGGGTAGATTGTTAGCGAGGATATGTCAAGCATAATCGAATGTCTAAGTTAGGGTGTTTCAACCTTGTAGGTTCTAGTCGGAATACCCAAGAATTGGCATTGGACGAAAGATAGTTGGTGGTCAGTCGAAAAGCTCAGTAAGGTTCCAATCAAAGGACTTAAGTGTTGAGGTCGAACCCAGAGTGATCTAGTGGTTAGACGTTAAAGCCTGAGTGGCAGAGTCGGCTCAGAGTTGATCAGTAATAGTGTAAAGCCCTGTAAGGCAAGTACTTCTGAACTTTTCTTCAAGCTATATTGCAAATATTTTCGAACCGTTTCATAACATGTCACTATTATTCAAAATAACTTCTGTTTTATATTGCAAGTGCTTTAAACTATTTAACCTTGAACCTTGATTTTTCTTGATCTTGAGCCGTAAGCCTTATTCTTTGTAAACCATCCTTTGTTGAACCTCAGACACCAAATCACCCAAATATGATACTACTCCCCAAATGTATAACTACCAAACACCAAACACTGGAACAAAATTGTTTGAAAACACAGAAACTTTTATACTCCAAACACTCTTTATAACATCAAAGAACTATACCTTGAAAAATCATTATTTTTCTAATACCTGATCCTTTTACAGATTGAAAACTGTTTCTTATACATACCCCGATATACCCTTGAGATATCCATGAGTTTCCTTACGGTTTTATTCAAGTGTTTAACCATCATTGATTATGATCTTGTTTTATCGAATTATATTGTTTATCATATTGAACTGCTTTAGGATTGGATAGTTTTTATATATATGGACCAGATTCGTGGTCAGACCATACCAATGGTCAAGTTAGGCCAATGTGGGCCTTGGATCCAGTAATTAGAGCAGTGCTGTGTGCTTGCTCGGGGTTAGTGCGTGACTGATAAGCAGCCTAACCTTGGTTTTAAAACCTAAAATGAATATCCAATTCTAATGATTGTTTAACAATAAACTTGATTCTTCTGAATCATTCCATTTGAACATTGCTTAACCTCAGTTATCACAGTTATGACTTGCTGACCTAGTTAGCTCACCCTTGCGATTCTTTTTATATATTTTACAGTTGAAAAGGATATGGATGATAGTAAAGTTCCTCGGTCCAAAGTGCGGCTAAGGTTCCAGTTTGAGTTAGATTGAGCTAGCAAGGAGCTTCATACGGTAGAGAGATAGTAAGATTGTAAGAATAATTTTATTATCAGTTAAAAGTTAAATTAGTTGGGATTTGATACGTTGTAATAAAAGTTAAGGTTGTGGCTTATTTTTATACTTTAACCTGTTGCGATATGTGGTTATGTAAAGCAGGGTCATTGTAAATTATATTTCTTATACAGGTTTATATATTGTGTATGTGTTGTGGACCCCAAACTTCTGACCCGGGTTTGGAGGGCGCCACAATCCAAATACTAAAGATTCTTTCTGTTTCCCTGCACACATCAAAATCAAATCAAGTTGATTTTGGTACCCAAGTTTCCTTGGATCCTTCTTTGTTAGCCTTTTTCTTTGGTTTCTTAGGTTTGACCTCATTTGACTTAGGTATTTCAAATTCATCCTTAGTCACTTGAGTTGGACCTTTGAAACCATTCATTGAAGCAGAATTATCATGCACATTTTGATTAACAGGAAAAGGCATGCTATTTGCAAACATGTTATTCCGGTAAGGCATGCTAAATGCATTTGAGGCATACTAAATGCAGCATAATAAGGATTAGGTGTAAATGGTATATCAGCAAAATGTGCATTCATATTCTGTGCAGGCAAAACATACGTAGGCATTGTAGACATGGCAATCATGTTGGAAAAAGAAGAAGGTGCAGACATGGGAGTAGGCATAGCAAGTTTACAGTTAACAGACAAATGATTAACACTACCACACTTAACACAGATTTTTTTTGGAGCATATTTATCGGGTGTGTAGTTGTTATATTTGTTAATCCCTACTTTCCCATTTCTATTGTTTTTCCTTTTTGATTCTGTTTTAACATTAATCTTTTCTAATATGTCATTCAATTGCCTGATAGACAGATTCCCAATATTAACACTCTTTTCTTTTCTCACTTGACTTGATTTTCATGGAACAAAGTTTTTAGAAACTGATCCATATTTATCATTCAACTTAACTAGCTTAGCTTTGCTAACTAGCTTACTGACTGTAATAACCCCAATTTTTGGAATTTTTGAAACACGGATGAATAGTAACTTTTGCTGATGATGCTGATTAAGGAAAATTATCAGACCACGCTATATAGGAGTACTGTTATGGAAATTCTAAGATCGTATTAGTATTCGATAAAGTAAATAAGTGTATGTAAAGATCGTCAGAATCCAAATTCGAACACATTGATTTTTCCCAAAAATCCACCAGATACCGAAAGAATTGAATATAAGGTAACATGATTAAAAGGATTTAAATTCAAGGATTTTAAGAGGGGATCATAAAAAGGAATATAATGTTTTGAGAAAGGTTAAGGAAACCTAAGTAACAAGATCCCGGGTATGATCCATCAAACGATAAACGAAAACAAAAGTTAAGCGAACGTATAACAGATCAGCAGTCATTAGCCAAATAATTAAAAGCTAATCAAAGAGATTAGTGGGGATGGTGTTATCAAACCAATGAGAAGAGGACAAAGGAGGGAGGGTGACATCACATGGTGACATAAGCATGACCAAGCAAGTGTGTTGTTGGATGATTGTGAGCCACACAATAATTACCATGGTAACAACCTAATTAAAAAGCAAAACAAACACAAAAATCAAAAGCAACCAAAATAAAAACATTTTCTTCTTCCCCCACTCTTTGCTCTCGGCTTTTCCATGAAAAACAAAGGAGAAAATTTTAAAAATCAAGCTACACACCTTCATAATTCAAGAGGTTTGTTTCTTTAGCTTCCATAATTCATAACTAAGATGAGCCATAAGTTTAAGCTCAAGATTCCATGTTTAACATATCTAATCAATTCATCTAAGTTCTTGGTGAATAGTGTTTTCAAGAAACTAACTTTGTGTTTTCTTATGTTTTCTTCAAGATCCAAGCTTAGTAAAGATAGTTAGTGGTTATTTAAGGGTCCTAAGTGATTCTCCACTCTCCAAGGAAGGTATAACCCCTCCAAACCCTAACTTTACTTTGAGTATTAGGTTTGGTTTTGTTTGTTATAGTTCGTGAGAGCATGATTCTTGTATGTTTCGAGTTTGGATGGAATTATAATGATTTTGGGTTATAAATCTTGGTTGTTGGTTGATGAACCTTAAGTATAATTAGTAGCTCTTGTTTGAGACTGAATTGGAAAAATCATGAGGTTATGGACTGAGTTAGTAAGGTTTGGATGAATTTTGGTGGTATTGGTGGTTATGGGTTGATTTGTGGTTGATTGTGGTTGATTGGAGTAGTTTAAAATTTGGTAATCGCGTAAACATAGCCGTCGTAATGTCCGATTTACTTTAGACTGTTTTTGCTCTTAACATTAGGACCCGTGAACTCACTTCTAGGTTTTGACCATTGGCATTATTAGATAGTTCATTTTACGAGCTTCGTTTTGATATGTGGTTCGTTTGATTCTGATGTACGGATTAGGAGAAATGACCGTTTTAAGTAACGGCGTTTCGCGAACGAACCATTACCCCTCGCCTTACTTTGAAACATAGGTTAAAGACCTTAAAGGACTAATTGGAGTATGAAACATTTATGTAAAGTGTATTAGGCAGTTGGTAAGGCACTTGTGAAAGAATCGCCTTAAAACCCTTAATGGTTAATTTATTAAAAATGGTGGAGCCGAGGGTACTCGAGCGACTTAAGTGAATCGTTAAGCACAAAAGCAAACGTTAGGGTCTAATTGGTTAAAGTATAGATTCATAAGCGACTTTGGTTTAATTCCAACTTATATGTTGTTTATAGGTTACCAGACTCGTCCCAAGCCATTTGTAACCCCCAGTCGCTCAGGCAAGTTTTCTACCCGTATAACTGTTGTTGTGATGTATATGTGTATATGCATGGTCTTGTGATAAATGCATGTTTGTTATTAGCAAATTCTTGCGATATATTGTAGCATGTGATATGGTATATATGCATGCCTGTTTCGTATTCTTGATTTATATATCTGTTGGTACAAATGCTTATTAGTTGCATAATACCTATGCTAGAGATAAGCAGTAGTTGTGTATACCCTGAGGATAGAGGACCCAAAGGTGAACCCTTTTCTAAAACCGGGAGTAGATGTTCCCGAGTATATGATATATATATAGTTATATATATATATATATTGATATAGTTTTCAAAACTATTAATCGAATAAGGTTTATTCGATAACTTTATTTTATTTAATGAATATTACTTGAATATTCATTCGAGGACTTATGACTCAGTTTATATTATTTAATGAATATTATTTCGAATATTCATTCGAGGATTATGACTCCGTTTATTTTATTAATGAATATTATATCGAATATTCATTCGGGGATTATGACTCCGTTTATTTTATTAATGAATATTATTTTGAATATTCATTTGAGGGCTTATGACTCCGTTTATTTTATTAATGAATATTAGTTTGAATATTCATTCGAGGGCTTATGACCCCGTTTATTTTATTAATGAATATTATTTTGAATATTCATTCGAGGACTTATGACTCCGATTATTTACTAAGTAATATTCTTTATTTTATTAAAGAATAATGTTTCGATAATCAAACTTATTTTTGATTATTCAAATAAAAATAGTACTTTCGTATAAGTATATCTTTGGTTATTTAATACCCATTTCAAGTATGAGTTTAACACTTCTACTTCGATTATTTTATAGAGATTATCCTTTTTGGGAATATTATTATTTAAATAATAATATTCAGATATTTTCTAATATATTGGGACTGATTTATTTCATTAAATCAGCATTACTCCAAACATTCTTAAAAATATTTTCGAGTCTTCAAAATGATTTTTAAAAGTTAGGGCGGATCCCAAAACTCATTTTTATATTTAAGATCCTCCTTTCGAAGGGGATTTAAATACTCGCTCGAAATTTGAGGGATCCGGCTCTGTGGTGTATTTTACATTCGCAACGAGGTTGCTGTTTTGAGAAAACAATTTGATTACTTGCCCAATCTCCGGGAAGTAAGCCCATCTAATTGAGTCGGCATAAGCGACAGGCCGGGGTACGGTCTATCAAAGTGTAAGTGGCTGGGTGGCAGTCCATCAACGCGTAAGAGGCCGGGTGGCGGTCCAGCACAAGGTCTTAATGCGGCTAGGGTGATGACCGGTGGGGGATTCATCCATCTACTAGTAAAAAAGGTTACTTATTGGTATCTTTGCCTGATCAGCAAGATATCAGGTTTATGCCAAGGTTTTCTCCTTTCCAAATTCATTGGATATTGCAACTCTGTTTATAAATTTCATAACATAGGTTTTCAAGGAGTGTATAAAATGTATATATATATAGGTGTATATATACATATCGGGACTTAATGAAGTATCTCGTAACTTCATTATTTATAACGATATTCAAAGATTGAATCTATTCAAATCTTGTCTTGTAGTCTCATCTATGTGATGAACTTTTGAAACTAATTATAACTTGAACGGTGGTAGTTCAAGTAGTATTCGAAAAAGATATAAGCATATTGAAGTATCTTGTAACTTCATCTTTTCAACATATATCTGGTTAATGATTATCTTATGCATGACAAAGATTTTCACAAAAACGTTGAGACAAGGTTAGATATATGAGATTACCTTGCAACGATAGTTTTATACAGTTATAAACTGGAACTCTGTGTATATTATACATGGCAGAGGATTTCAAAGATTTTGAAAAGTATATATGTATATATACTGAATATTTTGCGACTTCGTCGCGTTAAGATATCAGCTTGGTTCATTTCTTCTTGACCAAGACTTTCATGAGTACTATGAGAATGCTCATATATAGTTAATCATTATACATAATATTTTGGTGGGCTTGTTGCTCACCCTTGCTTTCTTCTTTCATCACACAACATCAGATAGACAAGATGAACAGGACCAAGCTCCCAATTCGCGAGCGGATAGGAAACGTTCCGCAGTTTCCTATAGGCGTTGATGTCACTGTAGCTGAGGTAGGAACTACCAATAGGCTAGGCTTTCAACTTTTGATGTACCAGACTTATGTATCTTTATCAATTGTAATAATGGCAAAGAAATGTAAATTTATTCAGAAACCCTTTTTAGGTGCATTGGCATATAATTTTGGAATAAAATGACTCGTGTTATTTTTGGATATTTATCTCTGAGACTATAACTTGTGGTGTGTGTGTTTATTGTGAGGTCACAGTACAGAGTAGTTGATTGTTTATTAAGATTGGGTGTTATTAAGGGAAATGGTACTCGTGACAACCCGGATCCCCGACCCCGGATTTGGGGGTGTTACAGAAATGGTATCAGAGCTAAGCGTTATAAACCTCAGAGATGAAGTGACGATAAAATAATAAGTTCACTAAGATTAATAAGAACTCTTGCCAAGTTCATAGTCGGACTACCTAATGTAGTACTGACAGTTAAAACCCTTAGGGGAACCTTTATAAATATCGTGATAGAGGCGTAGTTCGTTATCATATATGGTAGCGGGACTCCGAACCCTGAGGTTGAGGAGCAACAACGTGATGATATTTTATTAGGTATTGGAGATCAGATTGTGGATCCGATAGAGCGTCCTAACACGGGACCAGATGATGTTCATATTGAGGATGTAGCGGTTGAGGATGTTGTCCTAGAAGGGATTATTGCTGAGAAGGATATCGTGAAGGATCCTGACAAGAATGAATAAAGGACCACTGAGGAATTGATGACCATGGTTAGGGCGACTACCAGAGGTAGGATTGGTTGGTCACTACCGGAGGTTCGTTTAAGTTTGTAAAGATAGTAGCCCCTTTAACGCGGCTTACTCGTAAGACTGAGAAGTTTGAATGGACAGAGAAATACGAGAAAAGCTTTTAACAACTAAAGCAAAGGTTGGTGGCGGCCCCTATGTAGGTGTTGCCGGATGAAAAAGGAGATTTTGTGAATTGTAGTGACGCTTCGTATAAGTAATTAGGGTGCTTCTTATACAGCACAGCAAGGTAATCGCGTACGCGTCAAGATAATTAAGGGAATATAAAGTTCGATATCCCAACCCATGAGCTTGGGCTCGTGGCAGTAGTTTTGCCCTAAAGATTGGAGGCACTACTTGTATGGAGAGAAGTGCGAGATTTACACAAGCCATAAGTGCTCTAGTGCATTTTCACGTAGAAAGAGCTCAGCATACGCCAGAGGAGGCGGTTAGAGCTAATCAAGAATTATGATTGGGAGATTCTTTATCATTCGGGGAAAGCCAATGTGGTGGCTGATGCCCTTAGTAAAAAGGAGAGAGTCAAGATGAAAATGTCTTTGGGAGAGTTGACAAGAGATTTTGAGAAAATGGAAATAGAAGTGAAGGTAACCGGAGCCGGTACCGAAAAGCTGTTTGAGATTGCAATACAGCCCGAATTATTGGAGAAAATCATATTGTGCCAAGAAAAAGTGGTGAATGAAGGCAGAGAGCCAATGACTGGAGAAAAGATTAATACCGAGAAAGATGATAAGGGAATAATGAGGTATTCCTACCGAATTTGGGTTCCAAACGTTTAAGAGCGTAAGGACTGGATCTTAGACGAAATTCATAGGTCGAGGAATAAGATTTAGGGCAAACCCCGAATGTGATAGTCAGGGAGGTTGCCATTAAGAAAGGAGGAGTCCATAACATAATGAAGTGGAAAATAAGGATTTTAACGTATAAGATAACCCCAAGTATGGGAGAAGGATGAAACATTTCATACTAAGGAAACAGAAAGTCGAGTAAGGAAAGGGGACCTGAGATGGTACTCCTATACGGCAATTCATGGACCTGTCTAAAGAGAACTTAGACTATTATCCCCAACCACCACCTTGAGGAAACAATGCGGTAGGAAATCTTTCAGGACCTTTAAGTCACTAAGCTCTCGGAGTTCCAAAGAACAAGCGAACCCAGTCGAGGCAAGAGCCTGACTAAAGGAAATATAGGAATCATTTGAGATTCTAAATGATTAACGAATCACAAAAGACTGTTTTATCACTTACCCTCCTAAGAGAGAGGCCACCCGCTGGTGAAAGGCCAAGGAAGGCACGGAGCAAGAGATTATAATAAACTGATTTAAGTTCAGTCAATTGTTTTCAGGAAAGTGCTTCCCAAGGTTATGGAGATAGTATAAAAGCTTTAGAGCCAGAACAAAGGCAGACGAGTATGATGAATTATGAATCTAAGTTGTAAAAGTTATCAAGATTCATTCTGAGGACACAAATCCAGAATGACGGGATGTTTGAAATCAATGCTTATGTTGTGTTGGTTCATGAAATAATGATAAGAGAAAGGAAAATAAAAAGAAACTGAAGTGGAAAGGAATATAAAGGCAATAGAGTTTGAGGTATGATAAGGGAGTTGGGTATGAGGAAACCCTAAAGACTCGTAGCAATAGAAATAGAAAAGTATGCATTCGTCAGGATGAGGGTGATTCACCATGAGTTAAAATTGATGGTTGAAGGCATAAGAGATACATATATTTTATCCCCTGTAAATTGGGAGGATTTGAGGAAACCTTGAGATAATTCGAAGGATAAATAATGAGACGCGGATAGACTGAGGAGACAAGGAAGTAAGAAATTAGGAAAATTGGATGAAGGGAGTGACCTTCAAGAATGTGAAGTGTAAGACCGGTGGCTCGATACCCAGAAAGGGAGACGCCAGGTATGAAAGATATCCCAACATTGAGGTGACTGTTGAGATAAACAACAAAAGTAAATAAGGAATTATTAAGAAGAGGTTCACGTTGAACACGACCAATATCTTCCAGAACATCCTTGTTATCGTTACCAAATTAGGCAAGAAAAGCGGATAACCGTTGTTATCTTTTGGAGGCCATATTGATTGACCACATTTTGAATACAGATGTTATTGTGAAATTAGGCATATACTATCGAGGTGGGAATGATCGAATAAGACACCCTTATCAGGGATATATGACTTGATTTATCCATGGAAGGATGCATGTACCTTTTTAAAGGTGGAATTAAGGATAGAACATCAGTAACTTAAAACGAATCCTAGGGGAATGCATAAAGGTTGGCATTTCACCCTTAATAGGGATAGTATGAGTTTTGACAGTATGAATTGGAAAGGATTAAGGTAATAACAACCTTTAAGAATCAGTGGAGATTTTTTTTTTCAGAAGTATATAGACAATGATTCTGGTATTAATAAATGGTATCTTGATATGCCCTGTATCTAGGGAATACAGGAGGAACGATTCAAGGATAACCTTAGAGGTTTTATAAGGAGAAAGGTAATATTCAAAATTCTCAAGAATAGAAATGTTGATAAAGGAAATGTGACGTAATTATAATGATGCCAAGTGGGGCACGTGTTAAACCACGAGAAAGTATGGATCGAACCAGTAATGGTCGAAATTGTTCAGGGCAATTAGGACTTAAGATAAAAGATGTTCTAAGTATGATTGAGAGTCAGTCGTGACAGTGATTAACCTCTAAAGACCGAGGCAATAACTTATGGAAAAATGGTGATATTTTTTTTACTCATCAGATTTTAAGGAAAACATCTTTACATAAGCTGTGATTGAAATGAGGTAGAAAATTTATTTGGAGGTGGTTAAAATGACATTGACTGTAAGGAAATTTTACTATCAGGAAAGGCCAAAGAGGTGGCCGACACTTTAAAGGTAAGAGGATAATTATAGGCGCTTGTGCCAAAGGAATACAGTGATGATGGTTAAAGCTATGAAGGTTGTATTATGGTTTGGAAGATTGACATTCCTTCTGATGACTGTGCAATACCCAACCGTAATAGTAGTTGGTAAAGGTTTAATTCGTGTAATCGCCATGAGCGGGCTATCTATCTCAGAAGATACTATCTTGACATAAGCCAGGACCATGTTTCAAAAAGGACTAGACGAACCCTTGAGTTAAGTCTTCTTATTAAGGAATACGATTAAGAATGGTATTAACCTGCTATCGTTGCTATGACTGAAACTCTTCTGCAATTTTATCTACTTCATGTCATAAAAGTACGTCAGAGTTTGGATTGTTCTTCATGAATTATGATTGGTGATTATGTTAACTCCTTAGAAGTATTCTATATGACATGTATGGACTCTGTATGGTTAGATATTAAGATTTCATGGAAATTGAATGACGACAGTAGGTCAGTGGTGGACCATAGTAATGCAGCAATGATTCTGCGAGTAATGAGCTGATTACAACCGTGAGAGTTGTATTGGAATGGATGTTGAGATTGAGTACCACTAATCGGGTCGTGGTAGTGTATAAGTTATCATTGATAGACTAATTAAGTAGAGTATCTACCTATTGAATATTTATTCCCTCTTATGAAAAGAGAGTCGTATTACTATATGAGGAAGGTTGCGGTGCAAGCATAGAATTCTAGTAACGATGATGTCTAGAATGAGATCCCAGATTCGATTTTCGATATCGAGGGAGTTTCAAAGGTGATTGTGTATAAGCTCGAGGAAGAGCATGGGTCCATAGAATGATGGACGGAATAGCAAAAATATTTAGGCATGTGAAATACGATGCTATAATAATTGATGTTGATATAAATACATATATGTTTTGTTCTCCTATGACAAACCTCTATAGTTCAGAGGTAGGTTCCAAGCCAGATATTTTGTGGCAGTATATTTTTTTATATATACAATTCTCTTCAATTCATTCTTTTCTCTCATTTTCATTTCATGTAAGTTGAGAAGAACAACCCTTCCAGAAGGGGAGGTATTGCCGAATGACTATCTATCTGTGTGATAGAAGCCTAGTAGGATACCACATGTTGTTTAATTGCTTGTCAAGTACTAAAGGCTGGCCACCTTCTGTACTAACTATGCGATATAACAAGTGTTCATGATCATAATGATCTCTCAATAAATTCTTTTACTTCTACACGAAGGACCAAGCTTTCGAAGATGGAGGCAGCTAGAGATGAAGTGGTACCAAGTATGGTGGTATTCGGAATGGAAACACATTCGTGATACTAAGGTTGATGCATTTATTAAAAGGTTATAAAACTCGAGCGAGTAAAGGTATATCTAGAATAGTATTCTGTACGAAAGATAGTAACGACTATGAACTGGAAAAGAATGGGTATTGAGAAGCAAAAGCTTTAATGCTAGAAGCTATGATGAGAGTCTGTGCAATAGACTTGAAAGAATTTGGAATGGTCACTTAGCACGGATTGAGTTTTCTTATGATAATAGATCGTATTTCAGTATCGGGATATCGCCTTATGAGATCCTTGAGGGAAGACAATGTCGATCTCCCTTATATTAGGATGAAGATTGTAGAGCGCAAGATGCTCGGATCCGCAGTAGTCCAAAGGACCAAGGATATAATAGATCTAATCAGAGGACGGCTGGTAGTAGCCCAAGATGGACATAAGAAGTATGTTGATTTGACACGAAAGGACAAAGAATAGGAAGTAGGGGACCTAGTGCTGTTATAGGTATTCCCTTGGAAAGGATGGATGAGGTTCGGAAAGAAAGGAAAGCTAAGCCCACGAATTGTTGGACCCTTGGATATATTAAGACGTATTGGGAAGTTAGCATATGAGCTAGCCCTACCCCCGAACATGTATCAAATTCATAACGTGTTCCACGTATCAATGTTAAGGAAGTGTAATTTGGATGCTAGAAAAATAGGGGCATATGAGCGCATAGACATGCAACCAGACGTAACCTGTATGGAGCAACCAGGAAGGATTATAGATTGAAAAGGAACAAGTGCTTAGGAGAAAGGTTATCGTGCTAGTCAGGGTGTTGTGGCAGAACCACAATGTGGGAAAATTTACTTGAGAGTTAGAAAGTGCAATGCTAAAAGAGCATCCCTATTCATTTTCTATCTGATTCCGGGACGGAATCCTTTTAAGGAGGAGAGACTGTAATAACCCCAATTTTTGGAATTTTTGAAACATGGATGAATAGTAACTTTTAATGATGATGCTGATTAAGGAAAATTATTAGACCACGCTATATAGGAGTACTGTTATGGAAATTCTAAGATCGTATTAGTATTCCATAAAGTAAATAAGTGTATGTAAAGATCGTCAGAATCCAAATTCGAACACTTTGATTTTTCCCGAAAATCCACCAGATACCGAAAGAATTGAGTATAAGGTAACATAATTAAAAGGATTTAAATTCAAGGATTTTAAGAGGGGATCATAAAAAGGAATATAATGTTTTGAGAAAGGTTAAGGAAACCTAAGTAATAAGATCCCGCGTATGATCCCTCAAACGATAAACGAAAACAAAAGTCAAGCGAACCGTATAACAGATCAGCGGTCATTAGCCAAATAATTAAAAGCTAATCAAAGAGATTAGTGGGGATGGTGTCATCAAACCAATGAGAAGAGGACAAAGGAGGGAGGGTGACATTACATGGTGACATAAGCATGACCAAGCAAGTGTGTTGTTGGATGATTGTGAGCCACACAATAATTACCATGGTAACAACCTAATTAACAAGCAAAACAAACACAAAAATCAAAAGCAACCAAAACAAAAACATTTTCTTCTTCCCCCACTCTTTGCTCTCGGCTTTTCTATGAAAAGCAAAGGAGAAAATTTTAAAAATCAAGCTACACACCTCTTAGGAATATGTGTATTAGTTTGATGATAAGTTAAACAAAGCACTTAAGTAGAAATCTAGTGTTTGTAGCCTCAATGGATAAGACCATCTTGGCTATCCGTTGAAGGAGTAGCTTTACTTAGCAATAAGTTTAGTATTGTAGCACATTTCATTCCATGGATTCAAGTTGTAATTCTTAGATGTTGTAGGAAATTATCAGTCATGTTGACTACTAGTGGATATGCAAATAGGAGGGCTAATTGTAAATATTTCATGCCTTGTAATTTTGTATAAGTGAAGAAGTATCAACTGATATTGAAGACCTTCAACGGATAAGAAACAAAGCTTCAACGGATGTCTCTAATGCTTTAACGGATAATATCCATCAACGGATAAGTGCTTCAACGGATAAAGACTTCAACTGATAATGCATCAACGGATAAAGCTTCAACGGATAAAGCCTCAACGGATAAGGCATCAACGGATGAAAGCTTCAACGGATGCTAAAGGCTATTCTCAACAAGAAGGAATAGATTTTGATGAAACATTTGCTCCAGTTGCCAGACTTGAGGCCATCAGAATCTTTCTAGCCTATGCAGCTCATGCCAATTTCAAAGTCTATCAAATGGATGTCAAGAGTGCATTTCTAAATGGGGAATTGGAGGAAGAAGTTTATGTAAGCCAACCTCCAGGATTTGAAGATCCAAACTTTCCAGACTATGTGTATTATCTGTTGAAAGCACTCTATGGACTAAAGCAAGCACCTAGAGCCTGGTATGAGACTTTGTCAAAATTCCTTCTAGACAATCACTTCACAAGAGGTACTGTTGACAAAACTCTCTTCTTTAGAAATGTTAATGGCTCTAAAATACTTGTTCAAATTTATGTAGATGATATTATAATTGGATCTACAGATGATAAGCTTTGTAAAAAGTTTGCTAAGTTAATGCAAAGTAAATATGAAATGAGCATGATGGGAGAGCTAACTTATTTTCTTGGTTTACAAGTTAAACAAGTTAGTGATGGAATTTTCATTAGTCAAACTAAATACATTTATGATCTTTTAAAGAAGTTTGACTTAATGGATTGTTCATCTGCAAAAACTCCCATGGCCACTGCCACCAAGCTTGAATTAAACAAGGCTGAAAAGTCTGTGGATATTTTAAGTTATAGAGGCATGGTTGGCTCACTTTTATATTTAACTTCTAGTAGACCTGATATAATGTTTTCTACATGTCTATGTGCTAGATTTCAAGCTGACCCTAAAGAATCTCACTTAGTGGCTATTAAAAGAATCTTCAGATATCTCAAAGGGACTCCAAATCTAGGAATTTGGTACCATAGAGAGTCTGGTTTTGATCTAATTGGCTACTCAGATGCAGATTATGCAGGCTGTAAAATAGACAGGAAAAGCACAAATGGCACCTGTCAATTTCTAGGGAACAAGCTTGTGTCATGGTTCAGCAAGAAGCAAAATTCTGTTTCTACATCAACAGCTGAAGCTGAGTACATTGCTGCTGGTAGTTGCTGTGCACAGATACTATGGATGAGGAATCAACTATTTGACTATGGTTTGACTGTTGACAAAATTCCAATATTCTGTGACAACACAAGTGCCATTGCCATTACTGAAAATCCAGTGCAGCACTCAAGAACCAAGCACATTGATATCAAGTACCACTTCATTAGGGAACATGTGATGAAAGGTACAGTGGAACTTCATTTTGTTCCAAGTGAAAAGCAGATTGCAGACATATTTACCAAGCCACTTGATGAATCAACATTCACAAGATTAGTAAGTGAGCTAGGTATGCTTAATTATTCATAAATTTATGTCCTCTATATAATCTGCATTGAAGCCTGAAATGAATTTGCTGCAAGAACAAAGTTGGCTTTAAGAAAGACCTATCCTATCAACGGATATTCCCTATCCGTTGAAAGCCAAAATTGTTCTATCAACGGATGTTCATTATCCGTTGAAAGACAAATACATTTCTGGTAATTTTATCCCTCAACGGATAAAATAGTGTTGGTCATCAACGGATAACTATTTACCCTATCCATTGAAGTGTCACATCAGTTACTTTCAGTAAGTCACAGCCGTTGATTTCTTTACTTAACCGTTGATACAGATATACACTGTTGTATGTATTTGTTTTAAAGGTAGTTTAGAATTTCTACAGTTTTATTTATTCTTGAACGGCTGTAATTTACTTAAAAGTATCATTTTATTTACATTTTAATTCAAGAAAGTATAAAAGCCCATTGAACTCTTATTTTCACTTTACGCTTTCTTACAATTTTCATTCTCCTTCTCTCCCAAAATTCTCATGTTTTTTTCTGCAACCTCTACTCACAATAATGGCACCAGTAGTCAAAATTATGTCTCAAACAGGATTTGTTTATGAAAAGAATAATTTCGTAGCCTTGGTTGAAAAGAATGAAGCCCATTCTGATTATCACAAGATGATGGACTTCATCAAAACTGCAAACTGAGCTATGCAATGCTGGAAGCCCCCAACCATCTACTGTGAGGTGATTGAGGAGATTTGGACAACTGCAGAGTTCAACTCCACAGATATGACTATTACCTTCTCTCTCAAAGGTAAGGATTATTGCATTAACTGTGATGATATACAGTCTTGCTTTAAGTTGCCTGAGAATAATGCCATAACACCACACACTGATAAAGATGTATCTGCTATGTTAGATTCCATAGGCTATGCTTTTGATTCTGCTAGTTTAGGTAGCATTAGAAGGAAAGGCCTTAGGAAAGAATGGAGTTTTCTTGGAGATGCCTTTATTAAGGTTTTCTCTGGGAAGATTAGCAATTTTGATGCCATAACTTCATCTCTTGTTAATATGCTCTATATGCTAGTTTCTGATAGGTACTTTAGTTTTAGCAACTGTGTCATGCTAGAATTAGGTTCCAGATTAGGTAACAAAGCTAATAGACCACATAACATCTACTATGCTAGATTCTTTATGTTATTGGCTAACCATATTGCTGAAGGTTTGGTCATATCAAATGAGAATAATAAACTCAAATGCTGGGCACAAGAAAAAAGGGTACTTGCAGACCATTTGAGAATGAACCTCAACAGCCAGGTGCCATTGGTATATTTGCCAATCATGAATGCACCACAGGTAAGTGAGGTAAACACTTCTATAATTCCTACTATTTCCAACCCCACTGTTTCTTTGTCTTTCAGTGTGGCAATGGAATCTGTGTCTTTGTCCAGACAGGTTCCTACCAAAGCCACCAAAACTAAAGTTTCAAAACTCAAGTCAAAGAAACCTACCTCTTTTGTTTCTCAAAAGACAACAGTTGTAACAACTACCATAAACCCTGAAGGGAGTGAACAGGGTGTGAGTGGTGAGGGGAGGGGTGAACATCAAGAAACCCCCCAGGATAAGGTGGGAGAGGTGAGTGGTACCCAAGCCAGCCAAGCCACAGTCTCTCAAAAGACTGTGGTGGTTCAAAAGGAGTCTAACACATCCCTAGTTGCATCCTCCCAAAAGGATGTAACTATTGAAAATAGTCCCCAACCAGGGACACAGAACAAAAGGGGGAGGGACACTGAAGCCACACATTCACCAATTAAAGCCTTTTCAAGGAAGAAGAAGGCCAAGACCCTAGTTTCCACACAAGGGGCACACACAGCACAGATACATCCACCTGTATCTGAGCCTTCTCAAATTCAGCTTGATGTAATTCCAGAAAATGTGGAGTCACAGCCCCATTCTCTCATAATAGAAACACACCAATCATCAAACTCTCCATCACCCTCTCTGGATATGGATATGATATTCACATCAATTCCTGATTCTCCCTCATTAAAACTCAGGGAGGAGCCCCACTCAAAACCTGATGATCATCATCTTTTAGATGATTTGTTGGATCATCAGCCAATTCTTTCAGATATGGTTGAAGAATCTGTGTCACCTCACTTAAAATCAATTCACACAGATTCAACAATTATGTCACTTTCTATATCTACATCTTTTCCTTCTTCAACGGATATCTCTCATCCGTTGACAAGTGGTTGTTCTTCAACGGATAAGCTTAACAGCAGTTATCCGTTGATACCATCAGTTTCCACTTCAACGGATACTCCCTATCCGTTGATGGTCTCTACACACTTAACAGAAAAAATTCCAACTGTAGAGGACATGGCTACTGTACAATCACTTTTAGGTTTGAGGGAAGGGAGTGATCTTTTGAGTGAGAGGTTGGGTTGCTCCCAGGCAAAAGGAGAGATTGAGAGTCACCATATGCATGCTATTTCTTCCAGCATGGCAAAAGTGAGTGAGGGGAGTGCCACCTTAGAAGGTGAGGGTGAGGGTGTGAGGGTGTGTGTGAGCCAGGGGGAGCCCCTGATGCAAGAAAATAGAGAAAATGAGAGAAAGGCAGGTACAGAAGCTATAAGGGTGGATCCAGCCATTGCTAGTGAGTCAATGAAAGTGGATGATGCAGAAAAGGAAAGACAATTTCAGCAACATTACAAAGCTGTAATTGATAACATTTCCTTGGATGCTGACACGTTTACTCATCCTGTTTCAGCCTATCAATTATTGGCTGCTTAGGGCAATGTGGAGGCAGAATAGACTTTAAACATTGTACACACTTCAGAATCTCTTCTCAGAGGCAAAGCTGCTGTTAACAGGCTGCCTTCTCAAGCTGGTGAGCCATCTGAAGAATTTAGAGTAAATTCTAATGATGATGACTCTGATTCTTTGGATGAGAGCATGAACTTAGGGGGAGTAGCAGGCCCAAGTTCTGTTCCAGATCTTCCTGAATGGGCATGGGCAAAAGCATCAACACCAGGAGAGTTTGGTGTCACTTTGGTCAGACAAGTCATGACAATTCAGAAGGCCCTTCAGGAGACTACAGATGCTGGTACCAAGGCAGTATTTCAAGCTCATCTGGAATCTCTGCATCTCTTACAGTTGCAGCATTTCAAACAAAATCTAAGTGTGGATGAGCTCAAGCAGGACATTGCTGATCTGAAATCCTACAATGCTGAGAAGTTGGATTCAGTCATACCTTATGGTACTATGCAAGATTTGTTGGGGAGACTGAAGAAAGAATCTGATGCTGACAAGAGGCTGGCCAGATTGGAAACCAGAGTTCAGATCATTGAAGACTCTATGGTTACTATTCTTCAGAATCAACAAACTCAAACAAATCTACTGATGCAGCTGGCAAAAGAACAAGGCTTGACTCCTACCCTTGATGATAACAAAAAGGGGGAGAATAAAGGGGAAGGGGAAGGAGAGCCATCAACAACAGTTCAAATTTCTCAAGTGCTAGTTCCTGCCATCACCACTTCTCCAATTATTCAAATCGAGGGAAAGCTTGATGGAATTGATCTAATCCAGATAGCAGCAGCTGAATTGCAAGTCAAAGAGCAAAGTAAGAAGATTGATGAAAAGATGCAACAAATATTTGGTTCTACAACTTCTCAATCACAATCTGTGAAGCACAGCACAAAAGTGGAATCAATTATTGTGGAGCTCAAGCCAGTAGGGAGGAATAAGGTTGGAGAGACTTCTTCCAAGAATCTGAAACCTATGGTTCTCAAGCCCAATAACAGATCCAATAAGGACTCTACAAAGAATCCTCTAAGCCTTGCTCAGATGAAAGGAGTGGATTTTTCTCTTCCAAAGCCTGATGAAGACAAGCTTTTAGGTAGAAGTGTCACAAAGCTCAAAGAGACCATGGATGTGGCTATAAGGAGGAACATGGCTATTATCTTCAGAGAGGAAAAGAGCATATGTGTGATGCAAGGACATCCCAAATTCTCAATAGCCAAGAGGGAAGAAACCAGAAGGTTGAAGGAAGAAGCCAAACAGCTAAAGGCTGACAAAAGAGCACAAGCAAAGCTTGAAAAACAGCTAAAGTCAAGTCAGGCTGAAGAACAGAAAGAAATTGAAGACAAAAGTGAAGATGAAGCTATGGGGGACATGGTTGATACTGATATGGAGGAAAGAAGTAAGGAAAGAGAAGAATGGCAGAAAGGGAACAGAAAGAAGGCCAATGTAAAGAGAAAGATGGTAGATAAGACTGAAGAAACCCAATCAAAATCCAAACCACTACCCTCTATTCCTGAACCCATTGTGCCTGACCCCTTCATGAACATTCATGGTGAAACAATCATTCCCAAGGAGGAACCAATTGATTGGGACACCATCAAATTGCCTACCTTCCTAACCTCTTCTCCACCATCAAAGAAGCAGAAAAGAAGAATCAAATCAACACCCTCTAAAGCCTCAATCAAATTCACACAGAAGCCTAAGCCTAAGCCTCATGCCTCTAAGGATGATTATGTTCACATCTGTGACATAAAAGAATTTTCAGACATTGAACTCGATCTGGATGAGCTGGAGGAAGTAAGGGGAATAGCTGCCTACAGACAACTACCAGAGAGACTAGTGTTCAAATACAAAGGAAGTGGGGAAAGAACTTGGCCTCTTTACAGGATTCTGAATGAAGGCTACTCTACCTTGATTAGAGTCTACTCAGCCATACAAAGGGATTCTGGCTTTACCAGGACTGCCAAGACTGAGATTCTCAACAAGATTGCCAACATAAGGAAAACTTGGAGGGAGCCCAAGGCCTTGCCTAGAACGTTACTCATTCAAGAAAGAGGAATTACAATTTACAAATCACCTCATTGGTTGATGGAGTTCAGAGACAACAAAGGAGTCAGAAGATTTTTCAGAATTGAAGATCAGCTCAAGATTGCCAGTAATGAAACTCTCAAGGATATGCAATCTAAGTTGGACATCAATGAAGAAGATGAAGCTGAATTCTACAGACAACTTCAACTTCAAATAGAGGAGAATGACAGGAGGTTAGGAAAGAAAACAAGGAATCAAAGAAAAAGATACTGATCTGCTCAGGCTAAAGGAGCACCCTTGAAAATAATGTAATTCTTCAATTCCATCTCAGCATACACATTTTTGTAGCACTTTTGAATTTCTCCTTTATTACAGTTTATATATTTGTCAAGTGTTTTGTTATCACCAAGCTAAACCCAAATTTATGCCTACAGTTCTAGTAGACATAAATAGGGGGAGATTGTTAGGAATATGTGTATTAGTTTGATGATAAGTTAAACAAAGTACTTAAGTAGAAATCTAGTGTTTGTAGCCTCAACGGATAAGACCATCTTGGCTATCCGTTGAAGGAGTAGCTTTACTTAGCAATAAGTTTAGTATTGTAGCACATTTCATTCTCTGGATTCAAGTTGTAATTCTTAGATGTTGTAGGAAATTATCAGTCATGTTGACTACTAGTGGATATGCAAATAGGAGGGTTTATTGTAAATATTTCATGCCTTGTAATTTTGTATAAGTGAAGAAGTATCAACTGATATTGAAGACCTTCAATGGATAAGAAACAAAGCTTCAACGGATGTCTCTAATGCTTCAACGGATAATATCCATCAACGGATAAGTGCTTCAATGGATAAAGACTTCAACTGATAATGCATCAACGGATAAAGCTTCAACGGATAAAGCTTCAACGGATAAAGCCTCAACGGATAAGGCATCAACGGATGAAAGCTTCAACGGATGCTTAGTTCATTAGCAGTTGATAGTGATAATTCACAAGCTGACAAAGGCACATGGGTTGACAGAGACAAACTGGAATGTGGAAGCCTCTAGGAGGAATCAAGAAAATACAGCATTTCCATTCTAATGCAAACAAGGAAGTATTCAAAGATCTACAGCCAAGCCTAAATTGCATTTGATAGAGAAATGAAGAAGAAACATGTGAAGAATCTTTTTAATTGTATTTTATAGTTTTGTCTTCACTTGTAAACTTGGTGATATATAAACCAAGTAGCAGCTAGTAATTAGTGAGGAATTTTCCTGAGCTGTTTAGAAATATCCAGAGAGAAAATCATATAGTTTGTACTAGGAAGCAGCTGTGATTTAATTCTTTAAATCACAGATTTTCTGAAATAACACATCTCTGGTGGAACAACAAATCCACCAGAAAAGTTTTTAAGTTCTTTGTGTTCTTCACATTTGTGTTTGAATATATATCTGTCTGTATTAGCTTCAAGCAATTCACACACTTGTTCTCAAAAACACTTAGCCTTAGAAACTGCTCAAAACTTGAAAAAGTTTTGAGATTTACATTCAACCCCCCTTCTGTAAATCTCATTGTTAGTCCACTAGGAATAACAACACCTTCATAATTCAAGAGGTTTGTTTCTTTAGCTTCCATAATTCATAACTAAGATGAGCCATAAGTTTAAGCTCAAGATTCCATGTTTAACATAGCTAATCAATTCATCTAAGTTCTTGGTGAATAGTGTTTTCAAGAAACTAACTTTGTGTTTTCTTATGTTTTCTTCAAGATCCAAGCTTAGTAAAGATAGTTAGTGGTTATTTAAGGCTTCCTAAGTGATTCTCCACTCTCCAAGGAAGGTATAACCCCTCCAAACCCTAACTTTACTTTGAGTATTAGGTTTGGTTTTGTTTGTTATAGTTCATGAGAGCATGATTCTTGTATGTTTAGAGTTTGGATGGAATTATAATGATTTTGGGTTATAAATCTTGGTTGTTGGTTGATGAACCTTAAGTATAATTAGTAGCTCTTGTTTGAGACTGAATTGGAAAAATCATGAGGTTATGGACTGAGTTAGTAAGGTTTGGATGAAGTTTGGTGGTATTGGTGGTTATGGGTTGATTTGTGGTTGATTGTGGTTGATTGGAGTAGTTTAAAATTTGGTAATCGCGTAAACATAGCCGTCGTAATGTCCGATTTACTTTAGACTGTTTTTGCTCTTAACATTAGGACCCGTGAACTCACTGCTAGGTTTTGACCATTGCCATGATTAATAGTTCATGTTACGAGCTTCGTTTTGATATGTGGTTCGTTTGATTCCGATGTACGGATTAGGAGAAACGACCGTTTTAAGTAACGGCGTTTCGCGAACGAACCATTACCCCTCGCCTTACTTTGAAACATAGGTTAAAGACCTTAAAGGACTAATTGGAGTATGAAACATTTATGTAAAGTGTATTAGGCAGTTGGTAAGGCACTCGCGAAAGAATCGCTTTAAAACCCTTAATGGTTAATTTATTAAAAATGGTGGAGCCGAGGGTACTCGAGCGACTTAAGTGAATCGTTAAGCGCAAAAGCAAACATTAAGGTCTAATTGGTTAAAGTATAGATTCATAAGCGACTTTGGTTTAATTCCAACTTATATGTTATTTATAGGTTACCAGACTCGTCCCAAGCCATTTGTAACCCCCAGTCGCTCAGGCAAGTTTTCTACCCGTATAACTGTTGTTGTGATGTATATGTGTATATGCATGGTCTTGTGATAAATGCATGTTTGTTATTAGCAAATTCTTGCGATATATTATAGCATGTGATATGGTATATATGCATGCCTGTTTCGTATTCTTGATTTATATATCTGTTGTTACAAATGCTTATTAGTTGCATAATACCTATGCTAGAGATAAGCAGTAGTTGCGTATACCCTGAGGATAGGGGACCCAAAGGTGAACCCTTTTCTAAAACCGGGAGTAGATGTTCCCGAGTATATGATATATATATAGTTATATATATATATATTGATATATTTTTCAAAACTATTAATCGAATAAGGTTTATTCGATAAGTTTATTTTATTTAATGAATATTACTTGAATATTCATTCGAGGACTTATGACTCAGTTTATATTATTTAATGAATATTATTTCGAATATTCATTCGGGGATTATGACTCCGTTTATTTTATTAATGAATATTATTTCGAATATTCATTCGGGGATTATGACTCCGTTTATTTTATTAATGAATATTATTTTGAATATTCATTCGAGGGCTTATGACCCCGTTTATTTTATTAATGAATATTATTTTGAATATTCATTCGAGGGCTTATGACCCCGTTTATTTTATTAATGAATATTATTTTGAATATTTATTCGAGGACTTATGACTCCGATTATTTACTAAGTAATATTCTTTATTTTATTAAAGAATAATGTTTCGATAATCAAACTTATTTTTGATTATTCAAATAAAGATAGTACTTTCGTATAAGTATATCTTTGGTTATTTAATACCCATTTCAAGTATGAGTTTAACACTTCTACTTCGATTATTTTATAGAGATTATCCTTTTTGGGAATATTATTATTTAAATAATAATATTCAGATATTTTCTAATATATTGGGACTGATTTATTTCATTAAATCAGCATTACTCCAAACATTCTTAAAAATGTTTTCGAGTATTCAAAATGATTTTTAAAAGTTAGGGAGGATCCCAAAACTCATTTTTATATTTAAGATCCTCCTTTCGAAGGGGATTTAAATACTCGCTCAAAATCTTAGGGATCCGGCTCTGTGGTGTATTTTACATTCGCAACGAGGTTGCTGTTTTGAGAAAACAATTTGATAACTTGCCCAATGTCCGGGAAGTAAGCCCATCTAATTGAGTCGGTATAAGCGACAGGCCGGGGTACGGTCTATCAAAGTGTAAGTGGCTGGGTGGCAGTCCATCAACGCGTAAGAGGCCGGGTGGCAGTCCAGCACAAGGTCTTAATGCGGCCAGGGTGATGACCGGTGGGAGATTCATCCATCTACTAGTAGAAAAGGTTGCTTTATGGTATCTTTGTCTGATCAGCAAGATATCTGGTTTATGCCAAGGTTTTCTCCTTTTCAAATTCATTGGATATTGCAACTTTGTTTATAAATTTCATAACAAAGGTTTTCAAGGAGTGTATGAAATGTATACATATATAGGTGTATATATATATATATCGGGACTTAATGAAGTATCTCGTAACTACTTAATGAAGTATCTCGTAACTTTATTATTTATAACTATATTCAAAGATTGAATCTATTCAAATCTTGTCTTGTAGTCTCATCTATGCGATGAACTTTTGAAACTAATTATAACTTGAACGGTGGTAGTTCAAGTAGTATTCGAAAAAGATATAAGCATATTGAAGTATCTTGTAACTTCATCTTTTCAACTTATATCTGGTTAATGATTATCTTATGCATGACAAAGATTTTCACAAAAACGTTGAGACAAGGTTAGATATATGAGATCACCTTGCAACGATAGTTTTATACAGTTATAAACTGGAACTCTGTGTATATTATACATGGCAGAGGATTTCAAAGATTTTGAAAAGTATATATGTATATATACTGAATATTTTGCGACTTCGTCGCGTTAAGATATCAGCTTGGTTCATTTCTACTTGACCAAGACTTTCATGAGTACTATGAGAATGCACATATATAGTTAATCATTATACATATTATTTTGGTGGGCTTGTTGCTCACCCTTGCTTTCTTCTTTCATCACACAACATCAGATAGACAAGATGAACAGGACCAAGCTCTCAATTCGCGAGCGGATAAGAAACGCTCCGCAGTTTCCTATAGGCGTTGATGTCGCTGTAGCTGAGGTAGGAACTACCAATAGGCTAGGCTTTCAACTTTTGATGTACCAGACTTATGTATCTTTATCAATTGTAATAATGGCAAAGAAATGTAAATTTATTCAGAAACCCTTTTTAGGTGTATTGGCATATAATTTTGGAATAAAATGACTCGTGTTATTTTTGGATATTCATCTCTGAGACTATAACTTGTGGTGTGTGTGTTTATTGTGGGGTCACAGTACAGAGTAGTTGATTGTTTATTAAGATTGGGTGTTATTAAGGTAAATGGAACTCGTGACAACCCGGATCCCCGACCCCGGATTTGGGGGTGTTACACTGACATTCGACGTATGTGGCTCATTGTCTTTCGACGGATAATCCTTTTGATCATTTGACGGATAATTTTCATCATCCGTCGAGTCCACATCTGTTGAAAGTTCTTCAACCAAGTTGGAATCAAGCTTATCTTTATTCTTTTTCCAGGTTGCATCATAAAAGGATTCTATACCTTGAACTTTAGTGATTTGAGCATGGACATCTCTTGATGATTTCCATGCCTTAATCACTTCATGTTCTCACTCAAGTTGCTTTTTTAAAATCTCCTATTTCTTTAAGGATTCTGTAAGTTCATCCTTAGCAACCTTGCATTCTAATTTCAATTTTTTAAACTCAATAAATTGAGTCTCTAGCACATTGTTTCTTTCACTTAAAAACACATTATTTTCTTTAATTTTATTATTTTCTTTAGTGAGAGACTTGAGTGTAACACGCAGGTGATATAATTCAGTAGACATATCATTTATTGCATCATTACACTCAGATTTAGACAAATGAGCTAGGGTAGTTGTGATTACCTAATTGCTTGATGAGCTTGTCTCTGTTTCATCTGACTTAGCCATTAGGGCTAGATTGACATAGTTGATTTCTTCTTCTTCATCCAATCCATATGCAGTCCAGTCATTCTCCTGAGTTATGAAAGCCCTTTCCTTTTGCTTGAGCAACTCAAAGTATTTTTGTTTATAATCAATAGGCTCAAACTTCTTTTTGCCAGAAGACTTTCTGCACTCACTGGAAAAATGCCCTGCTAAGCCATATTTGAAACACTTGAATTTTGACTTATTAACCATGTCTCTATTGGGCTTGGCTGCTCCAAAATTCATCTTGAATTTGAGCTTGGCAAACCTCCTGGATAAGAATTCTAGATGCTCATCTATATCATCCATTTCATCTTGGCTCAACTATTCTTCATTTTCAGCTACCATCCCTTTACCCTTGCTTTCACAGACCTTTGATGTAGATTCAACAGCTTCCACCTTCATCTCTTTCTCCTTTTCTAACTCATCAACTAGTGCAATGGATCCTCCCTTCTTTCTTCCCTTCACCATCTTTTCATCTTGCTCTATTTCAAGCTCATAGGTTTTTAGGATGCCATACGGGTTTTTTCAAGGTGAATTCCTTGTAATCTTGTGAATTTCTCAATGAGACTGTCATTGGCTTCCACTCATTTGGGAGAGATCTAAGGAACTTGAGGTTAGAGTCTTTTGTTTGATAGACCCTTCCATGTAATTTTAGACAGCAGTTTTTGAAACCTACTGAAAATATCAGAGAGTGACTCACTTTCTTCACAGTGGAATTACTCATATTGCTGAATCAAGAGTTGCATCTTGTTCTCCCTTGCTTGCTCAGTACCATCATAAATAATCTGTATTGTGTCCCAAACCTCTTTGGTTGTTTTACAGTTAATGAAGTTGTCAAACATATCACCATCAACACCATTAAATAGTATATTCATGGACTTTTTATCTGTCCTGACTTGCTCAATGTCTGGATCAGACCATTCATAAGTCTGGATCAGACCATTCATGCTCAGGCTTTGGAACTTATGGTTCATTCCCTGTAGCAGCTCTCATAGGGACATGAGTGTAATGACCGGGAAATTTACGTTGTATAATATCATATTATGTGTATTAATATGTCAATTATGTGTGATTATCCGTTAAACCCTAATTGTTGTGTGTTATGTGTATTCCGTATCATTTCTGTATTTTTAAGGTATTTTTCAGATGTTTTATATCGTATTCATAGGTTTCATTTCAAACGTTTTGCAACCCAAACAATGATTTTAAAGCCAGTATTTCAAATAAAATAATGGGCCTTATTTTTCATCAAACGGCTTTTACAATCGCATTATTCTGAACATCTAAATATTTTATAAATTTTCTCGTTTTACGAAAAATGACTTTTTCGGGCCCCATTGGGTGTCAAAAACCCCACAAATATCACATTTTTATTTTTATAAAATTATAGGACTTTTATTTATACCATTTCTTTGTAATTTTGCATTATTCACAATTTTTGGGAAATTTTGGCATATATATTGTATATATAAAATAATTATAAATTAAATTTCAATACCCAAAAATTATGAAAATTAGGGCCAAATATTTTAATTAAATGTATAATTAGCCCCTTAATTTTATTTAGGAGTATTATTTTTCACCCTATAAATAGCCTAATTATCAGTTAATTATTATTAATTAATTAATAAAAATTCTGTAAATTTCTGGAAATTCTCTGAAGAACAGTTCGGGTCGGATTTCGGGTCAAGAATCAATCATTGATTTTGAACGTTTCTGAACACCAAATCGTATCATGTTAGTATCCAAATCGATCCTCTCGAGTTGTTCTTTCAGTTTCTGGTATCAAAAACATGTTTTGATGTGTTAATTTTTGATTTTAATTTCTAGGGTTTATACCCGAATTGGTACTTTTTGATTCTGGGGTTATTTGTTGAAATTGATGTTATGAACAGCTTTATTTGATTGTTTATGATTGATTCCTGCTAATTAATTTGACTGACGATTGTTTGAATCGATAAATCGATATCTAGGGTTTATGTGTTTCTTTGATTGATCGTTTTTTATTGTACTGATATCTGAGGTATGTTAGAGTATGGGGGTTTGATTGTAGGAGTAATAAGCTTTATTTTGATATATTATTTGTGATTTTTCATGTACGGAATCGTGATTTTGAGTTTTGATCGGACTTTTGTTTGATTTGATCGGAGAATTAGTTGTAGGGGTTAATAGGATTAGATAGTGGCATGGTTGAATTGCTGATGTGATTTTGAATGAGATAGAGGGTCGAATCGATCCAAACGATCCCGTCTTGGCTATGAATCGAGCTCACCGGATTCTCGCCGGGTTTTGCTCTGTTTCGCTGGGAAAGCAGATACAGGGATGGACATACGAGAAGGGCGACGGGGATGTGTAGCTGGAGTTGTGACAAAATGATTGGCATCAAAAACGGACTGAAAACATGTGGTTTTGGGTAGGAATTAGCCTCGCCGGAATCGAGCTCCTGTGGCCGGAACCTCGCCGGTTTCTGGGTTGTGAAGAACACCGGCGGGTTGTTCTTGCCAACCCGGACCCGACCCGGTGTGTTCTAAATTTTAACCCGGTTTTAATCCTTCAAAACCCTAACCCCTTTTCTGATTTCTGTTTCTGAATTTTAATTATTTAATTATATTTTATAAAAACAGAAATTAGATTTATTAATTCTAAAAATCAATTAAAAATTAGTTTTTAAATTCTGTAAAATAGTATTAATAATTCCTAAATTATCTTATAAATTTATAAATTCGAATTTAGTGATTTAATTAAGTATCTAATTATTTATTTAATCATTTATCTATTTATTTGTAATAAGCCCAAAATTTTGAACTTTTTGTAACCCTTATGAATAGTGTTTTTGCTGATATTGCTGAATAAGAAAACTTTTCATGCCACACTATGTAGGGGTTCTTTTATAGATATTCTGAGATTTTATTGGTACTCTATATGATATATAAGTGTATGTAAAGATCGTCAGAATCCAAATTTGAACCTTTTAATTTTTCCCGAAAATCCACCAGATATCGAAAGAATTGAGTATAAGGTAACATGATAAAAAGAATTTAAATTCAAGGATTTTAATAGAGGATCATAAAAGGAATATAATGTATTGAGAAAGGATAAGGGAACCTAAGTAATAAGATCCCGGGTATGATCCCTCAAACGATAAACGAAAACGAAAGTTAAGCGAACCGTATAACAGATCAGCGGTCATTAGCCAAATAATTAAAAGCTAATCAAAGAGATTAGTGAGGATGATGTCATCAAACCAATAAGAAGAGGACAAAGGAGGGAGGGTGACATCACATGGTGACATAAGCATGACCAAGCAAAGTGTGTTGTTGGTTGAATTAGAACCACACAAAAGTTACCATGGTAAAAGGGTAACAAAACAAAACAAATCAAAAAAACAACCAACCAAGCCAAAAACATTTCATTTTCACCAAAACCACAAAATTTTTCATCTCCTTCATCAAAGCTCTCGGCTTTTCTTCTTTTCCAAAGAAAGAAAAATCAAAATCCTAGTTCCAAGCTTTGTTAAATTGCAAGGTAATTATCTAAGACTCCTTATGCATAGTTATGGATATCCTATAAGTTTGAGCTCTTAAATCATTCACAATCTCTTCCTAAAAATCATGGAAGAAGATGGTGAATAGTGTTTTTCAAGAACTAAAATTTTTGTTCTTGAAGTTTTGCTAAATTAAGCTTGGATAAGGACTTTAAGGGTGATTCCAAGCTATTTACTTGATTCTCCACTCTCCAAGGAAGGTATAACCCCTCTAAACCCTAACTTTATTTGAGTAATTAGGTTTAGTTTTGATGTTATAATTCATGAGAGGCTTGCTTGTTGTGAAGGTAGAGATTAGTTGGTTTTGTGAAGTTTTTGGAGTGGTAGTTCTTGGATTGTTGATTAATGAACTTAAGTGTAGTTTAAATTCATGTTTAAGAATTGTATAAATTCATAATGTGGATTTGTTGGGGCTGTTATGATGAAGTATGGATGGAATTTTGGTTGGGATGTTGATTGTGAGTTGATTGTGAGATGATTTGGAGTGGTTTAAATTTGGGTAATCGCGTAAACATAGCCGTCGTAATGTCCAATTTACTTTAGGCTGTTTTTGTTCTTAACATTAGGACTCGTGAACTCAATGCTAGGTTTTGACCGTTGCCATGATTAGATAGTTCATGTTACGAGCTTCGTTTTGATATGTAGTTCGTTTGATTCCGATGTACGGTTTAGGAGAAACGGCCGTTTTAAGTAACGACGTTTCGCGAACGAATCATTACCCCTCGCCTTACTTTGAAACATAGGTTAAAGACCTAAAAGGACTAATTGGAGTATGAAACATTTATGTAAAGTGTGTTAGGCAGTTGGTAAGACACTCGTGAAAGAATCGCCTTAAAACTCGTAATGGTTAATTTATTAAAAATGGTGGAGCCGAGGGTACTCGAGCGACTTAAGAGAATCATTAAGCGCAAAGCGAGCGTTAGAGTCTAAATTGGTTAAAGTATAGATTTATAAGTGACTTTGGTTTAATTCCAACTTATATGTTGCTTATAGGTTACCAGACTCGTCCCAAGCCATTTATAACCCCCAGTCGCTCAGGCAAGTTTTCTATCTGTTATACTGTTGTTGTGATGTATACATTTGTATATGCATTATCTTGTGATGGATGCATAATGGTTAATTAGCAAATTCTTGCGATATATTGCAGCATGTGATATGGTATATATGCATGCCTGTTTCGTATTCTTGATACATATATCTGTTGATTCAGTTCATAATACTTATGCTAGAGATAAGCGGTAATTTGCATATACCCTTAGTATAGGGGACCCAGAGGTAAACTTTTTCTAAAACCGGGAATCGAGGCTCCTGAGTATAATATATATATATTTATATATATATATGAATAGTTTTCAAAACTATGAATCGAATAAGGTTTATTCGATAACTTTATTTTATTATTGAATTTATTTTGAATATTTATTCGAGGGCTTATGACTCCGTTTATTTTATTAATGAATATTATTTTGAATTTTCCTTCGAGGACTTATAACTCCGATTATTTACTAAATAATATTCTTTATTTTATTAAAGAATAATGTGTCGATAATCAAACTTACTTTTGATTATTCAAATAAGGATATTACTTTCGTATAAGTACATCTTTGATTATTTAAGATTCATTTCAAGTATAAGTTTTACAACTTCTACTTCAATTATTTTTATAAAGATTATTCTTTATGGGAATATTATTTAAATAATAATATTCAGATATTTTCTAATATATTGGGACTGATTTATTTTATTAAATAAGCATTACTCCAAACATTCTTAAAAATGTTTTTCGAGTCTTCAAAATGATTTTAAAAGTTAGAGCGGATCTCAAAACTCATTTTATAGTTAAGATCCTCCTTGATTACTTACCTGAGGGATTTAAATACTCGCTCAAAACCTGAGGGATCCGGCTCTGTGGTGTATTTTATATTCGCAACAAGGTTGCTATTTTGATAAAAGAGTTTTGATTACTTACCCAATACTCAGGAAGTAAAATTCTTGGAAAAAGTTAATCCATTAACAGGCATCGCCTGGGAAATATCGGTGAGTTTTCCTTTCCAACTAGATACAACTTCTTGGTGGAGCCGTATCAACAAGTTTCTACTTGGGGAAGGTGAGGACGAGCTTTATGTTTCAGAGTCATGGATTTCATCTGAACTAGGAGTGGCGTAAGTAGTCGAGTGGCGCCGGCCAAGCCTTATTATATTGGCCCAAATGGCCTGGAAGTTCCGCAAGACGGTACATTCCTTAGGAGTCCAGTGTTCGGTTGACAAGTAAATCCGACAGGTTCTCCTCTACATGTAGAAAATGGTTGGGTTGTACTACTGCGACTGATCATCGTAAGTGGTCTTCCTGGTGCGACAAACTCTTGTAATGAGTTTATCATCCAGTTGGATAATTCTGCAACACTACCCGTAGCATTTCGATCGAAAGGCTACGAATGGGTGGTCGCCGAAGCATTGACAGGGTCAAATAGTTTTAATGGTGTTCCCATTGAATGAAGTATCTCGTAACTTCATTTTCTTTAAAAATATTTCAAAGATTGAATCTATTCAAGTTTTAACTTGTGGTCTCATCTATGGGTTGACCTTTTGAAACTCATTATACTTTGAACAGTAGTAGTTCAAGTAGATTTAAAAAAAAATGGTATAAGTATAGTGAAGTAATTGGTAAATTCATCTTCCTTTAAGCTTATATCCAGTAAGTAATTACCTTACACTTGATAAAGGATTCTAGTAAGTTATCCATTTAGATACTTGCATTATTGTTTACATTATATATTATCTTGCGAGCTGTAATGCTCACTCTTGCTTCATTTCTTCATCACACAACAACAGTTAGGAAAGATGGCTAGACTCAAGCAGACCCAGCGCAAGCGCGTGGGAAGCGTCTCACGTCTTCCCGTTGATGTTGTAGCTACTATAGCTGCAGAGGTAGATCTATTGGTAGATCAGGCATTCTACTTTTGGGAACCAAATATTGTATAATTATAACTTGTGGCAGATAATGGCAATTAACTGTAAATTTATCAAGTAATCATTTTGGGTTGTAATAATTTTTAAATTGTGGATTCAAGGACTTGTACTTATTTCAATTTCATCTCTGAGATTATAACGGGTTGTGGTGTGTGTTAGTGTGGGGTCATAGCATAAGGTTATTTATTATAATTAAGTGAAGTGATATTGTGGAAAGAAAGACCGTGACGACCCGGATCTGGGGGTGTTACAGAAATGGTATCAGAGCTAAGCGTTATAAACCTCAGAGATGATGCGACGATATAATAATAAACTCACAAAGATAATAAGAACTCTTGCCAAGTTCATAGTCGGACTACTTAAAGTAGCGCTGACAGTTAATACCCTTGCGGAAACCCTTATAAGTATCATGATAGTAACTTAGCTCGTTTAATGTGTATGCACATGAGATAGAGGACCCTGAGATGTTCGAGCGTGAGCATGATAAGACACTGCTAGATGCCGAGGATCAGGAGGAGCCTGAGATGGAGGAGGATGAGTAGGACCCCTCAGAGGAGTCAGAGACAAAGGTTGTTGCTATTTCAGATGAGGAGGACCCGGATGAGGTCCCAGTGGCTGAGGACCGTGTCGGAGCTATGGTAGTGTACACTGGTACCCCTTTACCCACACTCCCGGTGGTCAGAGCTCCTACCCCTCCACCACTATCCTGGAGCCCATGTGATGACAGCTCAGAGACCCATACTTCCGAGCCTAGGCAGACTGAGGAGGCACCCTTAGCGGCTCCGGATTCACCACCTCTCGACCCTGCCCATAGGCAGTCTTTGTTAGCCCACGGCTATGTTCAGGATGTACTGAGGACCCGAGTGGCTGTTGCTGAGGCCCGGATGGATGAGGCCAGGAGGGAGTTGGATGCGGAGAGGGCGGGTAGGCATACCCGAGCTTATGAGACTAGGGCTACTATACCCCGATCCTTGAGGAGGGAGCTGACGGGGATAGAGCTCACGTCTTGAGCGAGACTTAGATCACTCCAGGGGGACAGGCATGGTAGGATCTCCAGGCGGCGGGCCGACTATATCTTCCGTCGTGCGATGGAAAGGGTATGGGAGCTGACCCGCTCCGGTGTGTGATTCAGGACTGACGATGGGATAGTCTAGTTGTTTAGTTAGTTGAGGCCTTAGTAAGAGCCAATTTTCCGGGATAGTTGACTTGTATATAGCATCCCTTTTTCTGACTAGACAGATAGACTATTGTGTAGCACTTTTAGGACAGATGGCTGTAGCACTGTTGTACTTTTGACCAGATCAAACTATGTATTTCTCACATTATGTATATATTTGTTTCCTTTCAGTTCAGTTCCTTAGTGACGAGATCACTGTTTTTATCATTATTATTACTGCACTTCTTATTAGAACTGTCATAAAATAATAGAACTGCAAGATACATTCTCCCCATTATAGAGCTGTGCAAGGCACAATGTTGTGTATCATTGTGACCTAACGTTGAATTTCCCAATAATTTTTTTTTATTATCAGTATCATGCCGCCAAGAAAGATTGGAACTAGGGTGAACCCTGGATCTGAGGACCAGGGAAGCCATAACCAGGATGATAGGAACCAGGAACACAGTGAAGAGGAAGACGAGGATTATGTTGAACATGATGACTCCCTGTATGAAGAGGAGGAGGAAACATATGATGTTGAGGGATTTGAGATAGAGGCTGAGGAAGGAGAAACTGAGGTTGAGCAACCAATACCAAACCCAGGCATGGATCCCATGGGCCAGTTCATGCAACTACTAAGGCAGAACTTGGAACGTCAACCCAACCCACCCCCTCAAGGAAATAACAATGCTGTGGCAAACTCTTTCAGGGCTTTTAAGTCCCTTAAGCCCCCTGAGTTCCACAGATCAGCCGACCCAGTTGAGGCAAGGGCATGGTTAAAGGAAACGGAGAAATCCTTTGAGATTCTGAGTATCGATGAGGCACAGAAGACTGTATTTGCTACCTACCTTCTGAAAGGAGAGGCTAACTACTGGTAGGAGGCCAAGAAAAACATGGAGACATATGCTATTATAACCTGGGAGAGATTCAGTCAGTTATTTCTGGGAATATATTTCCCGAGGTTTATGGAAAACCAGATGGAGCTCAAGTTCTTGGAGCTAAAGCAGAATAACTTATCTGTAGCAGAGTACGAAGCGAAATTTACTGAGTTATCAAGGTTTGTGCCGGAATTTGTGAGCACCGAGGAAAAGAAAGCTATGAGGTTTCAGCAGGGACTGAAACCGTGGATTCAGAATAGGGTGGCAATCCTTGAGCTTACTGATTATGCCACTCTGGTGTAAAAGGCAACAATTGTAGAAGCCAGAAGTGAACAGATGCAGAAGGAAAGAGAGAAGAAGGGAATAAAGAGGAAAAGCATGAACATGGGTGGAGGTTCCGCCAAGAAGGAGCTTCCCAACTAGATTTAATCGAGGAGCAGTGTCCCTACCGGGAAAGAATACTGGGTTTAAGCGGCCAATGAGTGTGAATGTGAGCCAGAGCGGCCAGAAGTCAAGAATGTCCTATTCCAACCAGTCTCGACCCCCATTGCTAGCCTGTAATACTTGTGGAAGGATGCATTCTGGGGAATATAAGGGAAAGCCATTAACCTGCTTTAAGTGTGGGCAAGTGGGCCACTATTCCTACAAATGCCCTTCGTCAGCCCCTGCCGTCATTCCAACCATCACTTGTCATCAGTGTGGATGCCCGGGTCATTGGAAGAAGGAATGCCCAATGAACAAACCAACAGCTTCAGGAGCCAGCAGGGCTGCCTTCAATAAGCCACCTACTGCGAGGACTTTCAACATGATAGTCGAGGATGCTATGAAAGACTCAGATGTGATAGCAGGTACCCTTTCTCTAAATTCAGTCAGTGCAAACGTTTTATTTGATTCGGGAGCAACTAAATCTTTTATATCAAAGGACCTTGCGCGTAAATTAAGACTTAAGGCTGAACCCTTGATAGAACCCTTACAAGTAGAAATAGCCAATCATGAAATTATTCATGTTAACCAGATTCACCCCGCCTGTGAGTTAGGCATAGGGGAGCAATCTTTTAGTATTGATCTGATTCCTTTTAAATTAGGGGAGTTTGATGTAATTTTGGGAATGGACTGGCAATCTAGCAATGATGCTCAGATAGACTGTAAGGGGAAGAAAGTTAAGTTGAATATCCCAGGAAAGAAAGAAGTCATAATTAGAGGAAAGAGGTAGACGCATAAATTTTTGACCGTGGCCCAGGTCAGAAGGATGCTACGAAAAGGAAATGAGGCTTACCTAGCCTATGTGGTGGACACGCAGAAGGAGGTGCCCAACTTACAAGATATTCCGGTAGTCAACGAATTTCAAGACGTATTCCCACAAGACCTTCCGGGCTTACCACCAGATAGAGTGATTGAATTTTCTATTGAGTTGGCCCCCGGGATGGCGCCAGTTTCAAAAGCACCTTACCGGTTAGCCCCATTAGAAATGAAGGAATTAGCTACCCAATTGTAGGAACTTTTGGATAAGGGTATGATAAGACCCAGTGTGTCTCCGTGGGGAGCACCAGTGTAATTTGTTAAGAAGAAGGATGGGAGCATGAGGCTGTGCATCGACTATCGAGAGTTGAACAAGCTAACCATAAAGAACCGGTACCCGTTACCTAGAATAGACGATCTGTTCGACCAGCTAAAGGATGCTGTTTATTTTTCTAAGATTGACCTGAGAACTGGATATCACCAACTAAAGATTAAACCCGAAGATATTCCCAAGACAGCGTTCCGTACCAGGTATGGGCACTATGATTTCTTGGTAATGTCCTTTGGATTAACCAACGCCCCAGCGGCTTTCATGGATTTAATGAACAGAGTATTTAAGAAGTACTTGGACAAGTGTGTGATAGTTTTTATCAATGATATTTTAATCCACTCAAGGATTGAGGCAGAACATGTGGAGCATTTGAGAATAGCTCTAGGAATACTCAGAGAGGAACAGTTATATGCCAAATTCTCGAAGTGTGAATTCTGGTGGAATGAAGTACAGTTTTTAGGACATGTGATCAATAAAGAAGGAGTATTGGTCGACCCCTCCAAGATAGAGGCAGTCTCAAATTGGGAAAGGCCAACCACACCCACAGAGGTAAGGAGTTTCATAGGATTGGCCGGCTACTATCGTAGATTTGTACAGGACTTTGCGAAGATCGCAACCCCTTTAACACGACTTACTCGTAAGACAGAGAAGTTTGAATGGACGGAGAAATGCGAGAACAGTTTTCAGGAATTAAAGAAAAGGTTGGTAACGGCCCCGGTGTTGGCATTGCCAAACGGAAAAGGAGATTTTGTGATATATAGTGACGCGTCGCACAAAGGATTAGGGTGTGTGCTTATGCAGCCCGGTAAAGTGATTGCGTATGCATCGAGACAACTGAAGGAATACGAGATTAGATATCCTACTCATGACCTTGAGCTCCCAGCAATAGTTTTTGCCCTAAAAATTTGGAGGCACTACTTGTATGGAGAAAAGTGCGAGATTTTCACAGATCATAAGAGCCTCAAGTACATATTTACGCTGAAAGAGCTCAACATGCGCCAGAGGAGATGGTTAGAGCTAATCAAGGACTATGATTGTGAGATTCTCTATCATCCGGGGAAAGCCAATATGGTGGCTGATGCCCTTAGTAGGAAGGAAAGACTCAGAATGATAATGACTTCGGAAGAATAGATAAAGGATTTCGAGAGAATGGAAATAGAAGTAAAGGTAACAGGAACCGGAACTGAAAAGCTGTTTGAGATCTCAATGCAGCCAGAGTTATTGGAAAAGATCAGATTGTGCCAAGAGAAAATAATGAATGAGGGCAGAGAGTCAATGACTAGAGAAGAGATCCATACTGAGAAAGATGATAAAGGGATAATGAGGTACTCCTGCCGGATTTGGGTTCCGAACGTTCAAGACCTTAAAGATGAGATTTTGGATGAAAGCCATAGTTCAAGGTATTCCATTCACCCGGGAAGCACCAAGATGTACAAGGATTTGAAGGAATATTACTGGTGGCCCAACATGAAGAGGGACGTAGCAGAATGGGTAAGCAAATGTTTGACTTGCCAAAGAGTGAAGGCAGAGCACCAGAGACCCAGTGGACTCTTACGACCCCTGGAGATTCCCGAATGGAAATGGGAACAGATAGCCATGGCTTTTGTTGTCGGTTTACCAAGGACGAAAGCCAACCATGATGCCATATGGGTGATTATAAACCGACTGACAAAGTCAGCTCATTTCATTCCTATCAATGAGAGATACACAGTCGATAGACTGGTGGACATTTACCTTAAGGAAATAGTGACGCGACATGGAGTCCCAGCGTCCATTGTCTCAGACCGAGACCCCAGGTTTAACTCCAGATTTTGGAGGAGCTTTCAAGAATGTGCGGGGACCAAGTTAAATATGAGTACCGCTTACCATCCCCAGACGGATGGGCAGAGTGAAAGGACCATCCAGACACTAGAGGATATGTTGAGAGTCTGTGCAATAGACTTTAAAGGAAGTTGGGATGATCACTTGTCATTGATCGAATTTTCTTATAACAATAGCTTTCATGCTAGCATCGGAATGCCGCCTTATGAGGCCCTGTACGGAAGAAGGTGTCGATCTCCCTTATACTGGGATGAAGTAGGAGAGCGGAAGATGCTCGGACCCGAAGTGGTCCAAAGGACCAAAGACATAGTGGATCTCATCAGAGGACGACTGGTGGCAGCCCAAGACGGACAGAAGAAATATGCAGACCTAGCCCGAAAGGACAAGGAGTATGGAGTAGGGGACTTAGTACTACTAAAAGTATCCCCTTGGAAGGGGTTAATGAGATTTGGAAAGAAAGGAAAACTAAGCCCAAGATACATTGGACCTTTTGAGATACTAAGACGGATTGGGAAGTTGGCTTACGAGCTAGCCTTACCCCCGAACCTACAACAAGTTCATAATGTGTTCGATGTGTCAATGCTAAGGAAGTATCATCGGGATGCCAGACACATAGTGGAGTAAGAGCATGTGGATATGCAACCAGATCTGACTTACATGGAGAAACCAGTAAAGATTATGGATAAAAAGGAGCAGGTGCTTCGGATTAAAGTGATCAAGCTAGTCAGAGTGCTATGGCAGAATCATAATGTGGAAGAATCAACTTGGGAACTAGAGAGCGCAATGCTAGAAAAGTACCCCCATTTATTTTCTATTTGATTCCGGGACGGAATCCTTTTAAGGAGGGGAGACTGTAATAACCCCTAAATTTTGAACTTTTTGTAACCCTTATGAATAGTGTTTTTGCTGATATTGCTGAATAAGAAAACTTTTCATGCCACACTATGTAGGGGTTCTTTTATGGATATTCTGAGATTTTATTGGTACTCTATATGATATATAAGTGTATGTAAAGATCGTCAGAATCCAAATTTGAACCTTTTGATTTTTCCCGAAAATCCACCAGATATCGAAAGAATTGAGTATAAGGTAACAGGATAAAAAGGATTTAAATTCAAGGATTTTAATAGAGGATCATAAAAGGAATATAATGTATTGAGAAAGGTTAAGGGAACCTAAGTAATAAGATCCCGGGTATGATCCCTCAAACGATAAACGAAAACGAAAGTTAAGCGAACCATATAACAGATCAGCGGTCATTAGCCAAATAATTAAAAGCTAATCAAAGAGATTAGTGAGGATGATGTCATAAAACCAAGAAAAGTGTGTTGTTGGTTGAATTAGAACCACACAAAAGTTACCATGGTAAAAGGGTAACAAAACAAAACAAAACAAATCAAAAAAACAACCAACCAAGCCAAAAACATTTCATTTTCACCAAAACCACAAAATTTTTCATCTCCTTCATCAAAGCTCTCGGCTTTTCTTCTTTTCCAAAGAAAGAAAAATCGAAATCCTAGTTCCAAGCTTTGTTAAATTGCAAGGTAATTATCTAAGACTCCTTATGCATAGTTATGGATATCCTATAAGTTTGAGCTCCTAAATCATTCACAATCTCTTCCTAAAAATCATGGAAGAAGATGGTGAATAGTGTTTTTTAAGAACTAAAATTTTTGTTCTTGAAGTTTTGTTTAGATTAAGCTTGGATAAGGACTTTAAGGGTGATTCCAAGCTAATTACTTGATTCTCCACTCTCCAAGGAAGGTATAACCCCTTCAAACCCTAACTTTATTTGATTAATTAGGTTTAGTTTTTTTGTTATAATTCATGAGAGGCTTGCTTGTTGTGAAGGTAGAGATTAGTTGGTTTTGTGAAGTTTTTGGAGTGGTAGTTCTTGGATTGTTGATTAATGAACTTAAGTGTAGTTTAAATTCATGTTTAAGAATAGTATAAATTGATAATGTGGAGTTTTTGGGGCTGTTATGATGAAGTATGGATGGAGTTTTGGTTGGGATGTTGATTGTGAGTTGATTGTGAGATGATTTGGAGTGGTTTAAATTTGGGTAATCACGTAAACATAACCGTCGTAATGTCCGATTTACTTTAGGCTGTTTTTGTTCTTAACATTAGGACCCGTGAACTCACTGCTAGGTTTTGACCATTGCCATGATTAGATATTTCATGTTACGAGCTTTGTTTTGATATGTAGTTCGTTTGATTCCGATGTACGGTTTAGGAGAAACGGTCGTTTTAAGTAACGACGTTTCGCGAACGAATCATTACCCCTCGCCTTACTTTGAAACATATGTTAAAGACCTAAAAGGACTAATTGGAGTATGAAACATTTATGTAAAGTGTGTTAGGCAGTTGGTAAGACACTCGCGAAAGAATCGCCTTAAAACTCGTAATGGTTAATTTATTAAAAATGGTGGAGCCGAGGGTACTCGAGCGTCTTAAGAGAATCATTAAGCGCAAAGCGAGCATTAGAGTCTAAATTGGTTAAAGTATAGATTTATAAGTGACTTTGGTTTAATTCCAACTTATATGTTGTTTATAGGTTACCAGACTCGTCCCAAGCCATTTATAACCCCCAGTCGCTCAGGCAAGTTTTATATCCGTTATACTGTTGTTGTGATGTATACATTTGTATATGCATTATCTTGTGATGGATGCATAATGGTTAATTAGCAAATTCTTGCGATATATTGTAGCATGTGATATGGTATATATGCATGCATGTTTCGTATTCTTGATACATATATCTGTTGATTCAGTTGATAATACATATGCTAGAGATAAGCGGTAATTTGCATATACCCTTAGTATAGGGGACCCAGAGGTGAACTTTTTCTAAAACCGGGAGTCGAGGCTCCTGAGTATAATATATATATATATATATATATATATATATATATATATGAATAGTTTTCAAAACTATGAATCGAATAAGGTTTATTCGATAACTTTATTTTATTATTGAATATTATTTTGAATATTTATTCGAGGGCTTATGACTCCGTTTATTTTATTAATGAATATTAATTTGAATATTTCTTCGAGGACTTATGACTCCGATTATTTACTAAATAATATTCTTTATTTTATTAAAGAATAATGTGTCGATAATCAAACTTACTTTTGATTATTCAAATAAGGATATTACTTTCGTATAAGTACATCTTTGATTATTTAAGATTCATTTCAAGTATAAGTTTTACAACTTCTACTTCAATTATCTTTATATAGATTATTCTTTATGGGAATATTATTTAAATAATAATATTCAGATATTTTCTAATATATTGGGACTGATTTATTTTATTAAATCAGCATTACTCCAAATATTCTTAAAAATGTTTTGCGAGTCTTCAAAATGATTTTAAAAGTTAGAGCGGATCCCAAAACTCATTTTATTGTTAAGATTCTCCTTGCGAAGGGGATTTAAATACTCGCTCAAAACCTGAGGGATCCAGCTCTGTAGTGTATTTTATATTCGCAACAAGGTTGCTATTTTGATAAAAGAGTTTTGATTACTTACCCAATACTCGGGAAGTAAAATTCTTGGAAAAAGTTAATCCATTAACAGGCATCGCCTGGGAAATATCGGTAAGTTTTCCTTTCCAACTAGATACGACTTTTTGGTGGAGCCGTATCAACAAGTTTCTACTTGGGGAAGGTGAGGACGAGCTTTACGTTTCAGAGTCATGGATTTCATCTGAACTAGGAGTGGCGTAAGTGGTCGAGTGGCGCCGGCCCAGCCTTATTATATTGGCCCAAATGGCCTGGAAGTTCCGCAAGACGGTACATTCCTTAGGAGTCCAGTGTTCGGTTGACAAGTAAATTCGACAGGTTCTCCTCTACATGTAGAAAATGGTGGGGTTGTACTACTGCGACTAATCATCGTAAGTGGTTTTCCTGGCGCGACAAACTCCCGTAATGAGTTCATCATCCAGTTGGATAATTCTGCGACACTACCCGTAGCATTTCGATCGAAAGGCTACGAATGGGTGGTTGCCGAAGCATTGACAGGGTCAAATAGTTTTAATGGTGTTCCCATAGAATGAAGTATCTCGTAACTTCATTTTCTTTAAAAATATTTCAAAGATTGAATCTATTCAAGTTTTAACTTGTGGTCTCATCTATGGGATGACCTTTTGAAACTCATTATACTTTGAACAGTAGTAGTTCAAGTAGATTTCAAAAAAAAATGGTATAAGTATAGTGAAGTAATTGGTAAATTCATCTTCCTTTAAGCTTATATCCAGTAAGTAATTACCTTACACTTGATAAAGGATTCTAGTAAGTTATCCATTTAGATACTTGCATTATTGTTTACATTATATATTATCTTGCGAGCTGTAATGCTCACTCTTGCTTCATTTCTTCATCACACAACAACAGTTAGGAAAGACGGCCAGACTCAAGCAGACCCAGCGCAAGCGCGTGGGAAGCGTCCCGCGTCTTCCCGTTGATGTTGTAGCTGCTATAGCTGCAGAGGTAGATCTATCGCTAGATCAGGCATTCTACTTTTGGGAACCAAATATTGTATAATTATAACTTGTGGTAGATAATGGCAATTAACTGTAAATTTATAAAGTAATCATTTTGGGTTGTAATAAATTTTAAATTGTGGATTGAAGGACTTGTACTTATTTCAACTTCATCTCTGAGACTATAATGAGTTGTGGTGTGTGTTACTGTGGGGTCATAGCATAACGTTATTTATTATAATTAAGTGAAGTGATATTATGGAAAGAAAGACCGTGACGACCCGGATTCCCGACCCCGGATCTGGGGGTGTTACATTATTTACTTATTAGTTAATAATTAATAAATAAGAACTATATTGATCGAATATTGTGAGAAACGATTCGATAAATAAGGGAATAAAACGAATAACTCGTAATTATACGAGTAATTGAACGATAAGTTCGATTATTAATATTCAGACGATAGTAAATTATTCGTATAATATCGTAATAATTATTCGTAATGAATAATTAAATATAGATAATTAATTTTAAAACGTATACGTGCAATAATAACAGTAATGTTTCGATAATTATGCGAAAAACGTGAATAACTCGTAGAAATACGAGTAGGGGATCGTTGAGTTGAAATATGATTCGAATAATGACTCATTTATTCAATAATTAACGTATCAATTAATGATATCGATTATTTATTTATAAATAATCGATCTAATCGAATAAATAACGATAAGTGTGAATATTCGTAATAAATTGTGATTAATCCTAATAATTAGGTTGTTAAATAATTAATTATTAATTATTTATTAGTTATATATTTATTTAATATTTAAAAAGTGATTAATTATTCTGATAACTGATCACATCATTTTCAATAAATCATAACTTATTCATTTTAACTCCAAAAATTATAGAAAAATTATTTTTGACTTTGATTTTTCTTTAATAATTATTTTAGGATTTAATAATTTGTAATAATTAATTATATTGAATAATAAATTGAATTATCAGTATTTAATTGATAATAATTCAACCGTTAGTCCGATTTGAGTGAAACGAAAGCCATTTTACTCATAAAAATGAATTCTTTTTATTAAAAATAATATGAAGACCTAATTTCTTCTAGAAATTAGCTGACTCTAGTATTAGCTTGATTATCAGTCGAAATACGTGCCGAGACGAATCCGAAAAATTCCGAAAAAATGGGAAATGAAGCAGAAGGTAATCAACGGAGCAATCAGCGAGTCGATTTTGATTCTAAAAATTATTTTAAATATAGAAATGATTATGTGCTTATGTGCTTATGTGTATTATATGGTTAATCGAGTCTTACTTGCTTATATGTAATATAAGAGTCAGTCATAAGCGCATGGGTAGATAATAGGAACGAAATAAAGTCGATTCAAGATGCAAATTAAAGTACAAAATGACTTAACCAGTCTATTTTGTCAACAGAAGCTAAGCCAGCAAGGCAGGTCAAGTAGGGGATAGACGGAAGTGATTTAATTGCAGTAAGTTGCGCAAAAGGCAAGTTTCTCCTCTATTCTATTTTCCAGAATAGTGATATTCTCTTCAGATTATTATTACAATTGCACTCTTTTAATTCTCTTGTTCAAATTTTATTTCACTTCTTGAATTGTTCTCTTCATTTGAATTCATTATTCATATTCCAATTATTACTCACAATTATTGATATATTCTGGTGATTAGAATATATCAAAGCATACCGATTGTTCCGGTTTCTATTCCAGGGACCGGATAATACCACTTCTGGGATTAAGTTTACTTAATCCTAAGGATCAGGACATAACCTGATCCTTAAAACGGGCCGTAGTGCCTGGGTGCCCGACGGGATCTATATAGTAAGATATAGATCTACACTGTATCCTGGCTGATCAGCAGGGTATAGTTGCGAACTTGAGTCCAGTTTAGTTCAATTGTATTCGCCAGTAATGGCCTTCTTTCTATTCTTATGAGGTTATATCTTTGCAGATATACCTGGGTTACGGATTCAATTATATTGCTTTAACACTGTTTATATTTTGTGGACTTGTTGAGCAATTTTTGGCTCACCTTTTTTGTTGTTATTCACCTTATTATTTTCAGTTAAGAAGGAATATGAAACCCATCAGGACACGAGTGGTAAAGAAGCGGGTCAAGCCTCGGGATCCTCTCATACCCAAGGTGTTGATCCCAATTCAGGAAGAAAGCTTTGAGTTGCCCGAGCAGGTGGAGTGTTGATAGATAGTATGTGTGTTTGAATAAAAGCTGAACTTAGTTTAAAATAAATTAGACAATGGTTTGTAATAAAGAGAGTTTGTGAGATTTTAAATGTTGGTTCGTAATAAAAGTAGTTAGTGGTTCTTGTTTTCATACTTCAACCTAAAAAGGTCCTGGTTAGTATAAAAGGGGTTTAGTTTCATTTCTTTATTATTTATTAATAAGCCTGTACAGGTTCAGTGATTAGCTCGTAACCCCCAAACTTATACCCCGAGTTTGGAGGGCGTTACAGTTTGGTATCAGAGCTGTAGGTTTGGTCCCTGAAAACAAGAACATTAGGATTAAGATAGGATAGGGAGATCACATAAGATAGGGATAGTCAAATTAGGAAGAATAATATTAGGATTTAGGTCAGGTTAGAATAGGGAAATATAAATCTTAGGATTGTCTAGTGACCTTTTCTTTTCTTTGATATATTATCAGATGGCATCTTCTGGTTATTCTATGTCTTCTGAGAGGACAGTCACTGGACCAGCAACACCAGTCATACCTCCAGTATCTGAGCATATGTTTCCTCCTCTACCACCTCCACCACCATTGCCACAGGAGCCAGTACCACCAGTTCAGGGGATAGTTCATGACCCCATAGAGATGTTTGATCCTTTTGAGTTTTTCGAGCCGATAGTTCCTTTACCTATTGAGCATCAGTTTATACCGGGTATTGAGCAGGAGTTACCACCACCACCATTGTTACCTCCTATACCAGTGCATGCCCCAGAGCCGGACATAGTTCAGATGATTCCAGTCGAGGGAATGGGAGAGCATGATGTGGATCTACAGCTAGGCTTACCACAGCAGGGTGCAGGTATTCCGAGGGTTCCTTCCCAGGAGTCAGTAGGTCAGGTTGCTCAGTCGCATATGGTACCATACCATGAGTATAGAGTTATGAGGGATGATATGGAGTATTGGCGGGCAGAGTGTCGAGAGATTATGCATCTGTTTGATCAGAGGGACAGAGGACCGTTAGCGGCCCTACAGCCAGATTATTATATGAGGCAGTGACTGTAGTCAGTTTTGATGAGCGCTACTTGGGAGCTTGATGATTTGACCCATGACGGACCTCCTTCTTTTGCAGAGTTCTATCGGATATTCCGCTTGGCACAGACTTTGGTCCAGGCACTTAGAGAGGAGCTTAGGCGTATTCCACCTGGGTTCTGAGACAGGGACAGTTGAGACAGTAACTTCAGAGTATAGATGTATATAGAGGCAGCATAGTATAACCTAGTGAGTAGTGTGTATGTGTGTACTAGTAGTTTAACCTGTAGTATGTTTTTGACCCATAGTGGTAGTATGACTTGTAGCCGCGGTGATTACCAGCAGAGCGAGACTTTTTGTATCAAGCATTTACACCTGAGGCTGGTGTCATATATATAAACTGAACTTTTCAAATTTCTTTTATTTAAATTTCAGTCTTTACAGTTTACAGCATTTACTTTCATTTTATTGTTTTACAGCTTTCCATATTATAATTCCTGTTGAAAAAAAAAGAGAATAAACATTTTATTTAACTGTTTACATTTCCAGTTCTTACATTCAGTAACTATTTCTTTAAATAAACCATGTTATTAATACATGATAAATTGTTCTCCTTACATATTGTCAATTATTTATTAAACTGTTAAAGAAATATCATTTATTTTATTATCAGAAGAAGATTGCACCAAAAAGAAAGACTAGGGCTGAGACCTCTAACAGCAATTCCAAAGGTCAGACTAATGAGACCATGAACCAAATGTTCCATCTGATGCAACAACAGATGGTAATGATGCAGTGGCAGATGCAGCATCAACAACAGCAAATCCAACAACAAATATTATAACAGCCACCTCGTCCTAAGCCTCAATTACCACCAGCATTTCCTGTTGTTACTTTTAAGCAGTTTCAGTCAGTTAAACCTCCAGAATTTGATGGGTCTACTGATCCTATTAAAGCTACCACCTGGTTAAAAGAAATAGAGAAAGCGTTTGCACTAGTAAAGATAGGTGAGGACCAGAAGACTGATTTTGCTAGTTATTTGTTGAAGGGAGAGGCAAATTATTGGTGGGAATCTAAAAAGGCATTAGAGGGTGAAGATGTTATTGCTTGGGATAGGTTTAAAGAATTATGTTTAGAAAAGCATTTTCCTCACTATCTGAAGAATCAGATGTAGATAAAGTTCTTAGAGCTGAAGCAGGGAAGTATGTCTGTAACAGAATATGAAGCCAAATTTAATGAATTGGCTAGATTTAGTCCGGAACAGGTAGACACTGAAGAGAAGCGAGTTCATAGATTTCAAGAGGGATTACGACCATGGATACGCGGACAGGTTGCAGTTTTTGAATTAACAACATATACCGATGTAGTCCAGAAAGCTTTGATCATCGAAGGGGAAAGTGAAAGATCTCAACGAGATAGAGGACAGGGAAGTTTCCAAGATCGTGCCAGCAGGAAGCCGGGATTTCAAGCCCGGGCAAATTTGAATTTCAAAAGGATAGGACAGGGTACACAAAAAGCAGGTAATCATTTCCAAGCCTCCAAATAGCAGGGAATTGTTAAGGTTCCAGTGCCATATTGCAAAACTTATGGACGCAAGCATACCGACGTATGTATTAAAGCAGATGTGACATGTTTCAAATGCAAGTAGAAAGGGCACTACTCTAACGAATGTGCAACAGGAAAAATAGCAGAAATTACTTGCTATCAATGCGGAAGGAAAGGGCATATCACTAGGAATTATAAAGGACCAGCAATGGCAGCCAGTATTCCGAAAGTGTTGGCATTACCTCCGCCACCGCCGCCGAATCAACCCAAAGCAAGGACTTTTAACATGACAATGAAAGAAGCAGTGCAGAGTCCAAGTGTGATCGCAGGTACGCTTTTGGTGAACTCCGTAGATTCAAAAGTATTAATTGATTCTGGAGCTACTCGTTCATTTAATTCTGAAGAATTTCTTGATAAGTTACATTGCGAAATCGAATGGTTGGGCGAGACGTTAATTATAAAATTAGCGAATGACGACCAAGTTCCAGTAGATCGAGTATGTCCTGCTTGTGATGTAGAAATAGCTGGACATCATTTCTCTGTAGACTTAATTCCTTTTAAGCTAGGAGAATTCGATATTATTTTGGGAATGGATTGGTTAGCACGTTATAAGGCTCAGGTAGATTGCGCGAATAAGAAAGTTAAATTGCGAACTGCGGAAAATGCAACGGTAATATTCAAAGGCGACAAACAGTGAAATAAATTTCTCACCTAATGCAGACTAAACAATTGTTTCGACAAGGATGTGAAGCGTATATAGCTTACGTGTTAGATACTGAAAAAGGAAGTCCTAAAATAGAAGACATTCCGGTTGTATGCGAATTTCCGGACGTCTTTCCAGACGAGCTTCCAGGGTTACCACCAGATCGAGAAATCGAGTTCATGATTGATCTAGCACCAGGCACAGAACCAGTTTCGAAATCTCCTTATTGAATGGCTCCAGTTGAGATGAAGGAATTGTCAACGCAACTGCAAGATCTTCTAGACCGAGGCATCATACGACCTAGTGTATCCCCATGGGGTGCATCGGTATTATTTGTGAAGAAGAAGGATGGCAGCATGCGATTGTGCATTGACAATCGGGAATTGAATAAACTCACTATTAAGAACAAGTATCCTTTACCGAGAATCGACGATTTGTTCGATCAGCTAAACGAAGCTGCATGGTTTTTAAAGATAAATTTGCGATCAGGCTATCATCAATTGAAGATTAAAGTTGAAGATATTCCCAAGATTGTGTTTCGTACGAGATATGGACATTACGAGTTTTTGGTAATGGCATTCGGTTTAACAATCGCGCCAGCTGCATTCATGAATTTGATGAACAGAGTATTCAAGAAATATTTGGATAAATTTGTGATTGTATTCATTGATGACATCTTGATTTACTCCAAGACGGAAGAAGAGCATGCGGAACACTTGACGATAGCTTTGGAAATTCTAAGGAAAAAGCAACTGTACGCAAAATTCTCAAAATATGAATTCTGGTTAAAGGAAGTACAATTTCTAGGACATATCATCAGTAGAGAAGGCATCCAAGTCGATCCAGCGAAGATTGAAGCTGTGTTGAATTGGAAACGACCGAAGACACCCACAGAAGTTCGAAGTTTCTTGGGATTGGCAGGGTATTATCGAAGATTTGTCAAAGATTTTGCAAAAATAGCAACGCCGCTGACTAAGTTAACTCGAAAAAGTGAAAAGTTTGAATGGAATGAGAAATGTGAAGGAAGTTTCCAAGAGTTGAAGAATCGGTTAGTGACCGCACCAGTACTTGTATTACCAGATGAGCAAGGAAATTTCGTCATTTACAGTGACGCTTCGTATCGCGGGCTAGGATGTGTATTGATGCAACACGGTAATGTCATCGCATATGCTTCGAGATAAATTAAACCCCAAGAGCAGAAATATCCTACGCATGATCTGGAATTAGCAGCGATCGTATTTGCATTGAAGCTTTACAGACATTATCTCTATGGTGAAAAATATGAAATCTATACAGATCATAAAAGTCTGAAGTATATCTTTACGTAAAAAGAACTGAACATGCGACAACGTCGATGGCTGGAATTGATTAAAGATTACGATGTCACAATAAGTTATCATCCAGGAAAAGCAAATGTTGTAGCGGATGCGTTGAGCAGGAAAGAACGATTGAATCGGTTAACTTCATGTGAAGAATTATCTAGGGAATTTGACAAATTGGAAATTGAGATTCGCATTTCCAATGAATCTGCAGAAACTATCTACGCTATGACTTTTCAACCAGAATTGCTCGAGAAGATTCACCGCTGTCAGGAAGAAGTAATGAGTCAAGATGACGACTTAACGGGAGAAGAGATCACAACTCAGAAAGATAATGAAGGAATTTTACGCTTTGCATCGAGAATCTGGATCCCTAATATGGCAGAATTAAAAGAAGAAATAATGTGAGATGCGCACAGTTCAAAGTATTTCATTCATCCAGGAAGCACAAAAATGTATCGCGATCTGAAGGAAAACTTTTGGTGGCCGAATATGAAGAAGGAAATAGCAGAATGGGTGAGTAAATACTATACATGCCAGCGAGTTAAAGCAGAACATCAACGTCCGAGTGGATTATTACAAACGTTAGACATTCCAGAATAGAAATGGGAACATCTAACGAAGGATTTTGTGGTAGGTCTACCGAGGACTAAGGCAAATCATGATGCGATATGGGTAATCATTGACAGACTCACGAAGTCGGCACATTTTCTACCGATTAACGAAAGATTTTCGCTCGACAAGCTAGTGCATTTGTATCTCAAGGAAATTGTAATGTGACATGGAGTTCCAATATCTATCGTATCTGGTCGAGATCCTCGTTTCAACTTAAGATTTTGGAGACAATTTCAAGAATGCCTTGGAACGAAATTAAACATGAGTACCGCTTATCATCCGCAAACCGACGGGCAAAGTGAGAACTATCCAAACAATTGAAGACATGCTACGAGTTTGTGCGATCGATTTTGAAGGCAGTTGGGATGAGCATCTACCTCTAGTGGAATTTTCTTATAATAACAGCTATCACGCCAGCATTGGAATGCCCCCGTATGAAGCACTATATGGAAGAAAATGTAGATCACCAGTACACTGGGATGAAGTTGGGGAACGCAAGATTTTGGGTCCAGAATTAATCCAACAGACTAAAAAAAAGATTGAACTTATTCGGAAACGACTCGATGCAGCACAAAACAGGCAATGCAAACATGCAGACCAAGCAAGGAAGGATATGGACTATCAGGAAGGAGAATACGTATTACTCAAAATATCGCCATGGAAAGGATTGACCAGATTTGGCAATAAGGGTAAATTGAAACCACGATACGTCGACCCATTTGAAATTTTGAAGAGAGTAGGAAAGCTTGCGTACGAATTAGCTTTACCGCCTCATATGCAACATATTCACAATGTGTTTCACGTGTCAATGCTTAAGCGATGTAATCCTGATTCTAGGCATGTAATAGAATATGAACCAATAGATATCCAACCTGATTTGTCTTTTGTAGAGCAGCCGATAAGAATTTTAGATCGGCGAGAGCAGGTATTGAAAAATAAGTCTGTATATTTAGTGCGAGTATTGTGGAGAAATCCTATGGTTGAAGAATCAACCTGGGAACTTGAAAGCGAGATGTTAGAAAAATATCCTCATTTGTTTTCGTAGAAGATTCTGAGGACAGAATCCTATTTAGGGGGGAGAATGTAACGACCGGAAAATTTACGTTGTACAATATCATATTATGTGTATTAATATGTCAATTATGTGTGATTATCCGTTAAACCCTAATTGTTGTGTGTTATGTGTATTCCGTATCATTTCTGTATTTTTAAGGTATTTTTCAGATGTTTTATATCGTATTCATAGGTTTCATTTCAAACGTTTTGCAACCCAAACAATGATTTTAAAGCCAGTATTTCAAATAAAATAATGGGCCTTATTTTTCATCAAACGGCTTTTACAATCGCATTATTCTGAATATCTAGATATTTTATAAATTTTCTCGTTTTACGAAAAATGACTTTTCTGGGCCCCATTGGGTGTCAAAAACCCCACAAAAATCACATTTTTATTTTTATAAAATTATAGGACTTTTATTTATGCCATTTCTTTGTATTTTTGCATTATTCACAATTTTTGGGAAATTTTGGCATATATTGTATATATAAAATAATTATAAATTAAATTTTAATACCCAAAAATTATGAAAATTAGGGCCAAATATTTTTATTAAATGTATAATTAGCCCCTTAATTTTATTTAGGAGTATTATTTTTCACCCTATAAATAGCCTAATTATCAGTTAATTATTATTAATTAATTAATAAAAATTCTGCAAATTTCTGGAAATTCTCTAAAGAACAGTTCGGGTCGGATTTCGGGTCAAGAATCAATCATTGATTTTGAATGTTTCTGAACATCAAATCGTATCATGTGAGTATCCAAATCGATCCTCTCGTGTTGTTCTTTCGGTTTCTGGTATCAAAAACATGTTTTGATGTATTAATTTTCGATTTTAATTTCTAGGGTTTATACCCGAATTGGTACTTTTTGATTCTGGGTTTATTTGTTGAAATTGATGTTATGAACAGCTTTATTTGATTGTTTATGATTGATTCCTGCTAATTAATTTGACTGACGATTGTTTGAATCGATAAATCGATATCTAGGGTTTATGTATTTCTTTGATTGATCGTTTTTGATTGTACAGATATCTGAGGTATGTTAGAGTATGGGGGTTTGATTGTAGGAGTAATAAGCTTTATTTTGATATATTATTTGTAAATTTTCATGTACGGAATCGTGATTTTGAGTTTTGATCGGACTTTTGTTTGATTTGATCGGAGAATTAGTTGTAGGGGTTATTAGGATTAGATAGTGGTATGGTTGAATTGCTGATGTGATTTTCAATGAGATAGAGGGTCGAATCGATCCAAACGATCCCGTTTTGGCTATGAATCGAGCTCACCGGATTCTCGCCGGGTTTTGCTCTGTTTCGCCGGGAAAGCAGATACAGGGATGGACAGACGAGAAGGGCGACGGGGATGTGTAGTTGGAGTTGTGACAAAACGATTGGCATCAAAAACGGACTGAAAACATGTGGTTTTGGGTAGGAATTAGCCTCGCCGGAATCGAGCTCCGGTGGCCGGAACCGCGCCGGTTTCTGGGTTGTGAAGAACACCGGCGGGTTGTTCTTGCCAACCCGGACCCGACCCGGTGGGTTCAAAATTTTAACCCGGTTTTAATCCTTCAAAACCCTAACCCCTTTTCTGATTTCTGTTTCTGAATTTTAATTATTTAATTATATTTTATAAAAACAGAAATTTGATTTATTAATTCTAAAAATTAATTAAAAATTAGTTTTTAAATTCTGTAAAATAGTATTAATAATTCCTAAATTATCTTATAAATTTATAAATTCGAATTTAGTAATTTAATTAAGTATCTAATTATTTATTTAATTATTTATCTATTTATTTACTTATTAGTTAATAATTAATAAATAAGAACTATATTGATCGAATATTGTGAGAAACGATTCGATAAATAAGGGAATAAAACGAATAACTCGTAATTATACGAGTAATTGAACGATAAGTTCGATTATTAATATTCAGACGATAGTAAATTATTCGTATAATATCGTAATAATTATTCGTAATGAATAATTAAATACAGATAATTAATTTTAAAACGTATACGTGCAATAATAACAGTAATATTTCGATAATTATGCGAAAAATGCGAATAACTCGTAGGAATATGAGTAGGGGATCGTTGAGTTGAAATATGATTCGAATAATGACTCATTTATTCAATAATTAACGTATCAGTTAATGATATCTATTATTTATTTATAAATAATCGATCTAATCGAATAAATAACGATAATTGTGAATATTCGTAATAAATTATGATTAATCCTAATAATTAGGTTATTAAATAATTAATAATTAATTATTTATTAGTTATTTATTTATTTAATATTTAAAAAATGATTAATTATTCTGATAATTGATCACATCATTTTCAATAAATCATAACTTATTCATTTTAACTCCAAAAATTATAGAAAAATTATTTTTGACTTTGATTTTTCTTAAATAATTATTTTAGGATTTAATAATTTGTAATAATTAATTATATTGAATAATAAATTGAATTATCAGTATTTAATTGATAATAATTCAACCGTTAGTCCGATTTGAGTGAAACGAAAGCCATTTTACTCAGAAAAATGAATTCTTTTTATTAAAAATAATATGAAGACCTAATTTCTTCTAGAAATTAGCTGACTCTAGTATTAGCTTGATTATCAGTCGAAATACGTGCCGAGACGAATACGAAAAATTCCAGAAAAATGGGAAATGAAGCAGAAGGTAATCAACGGAGCAATCAACGAGTCGATTTTGATTCTAAAAATTATTTTAAATATAGAAATGATTATGTGCTTATGTGCTTATGTGTATTATATGGTTAATCGAGTCTTACTTGCTTATATGTAATATAAGAGTCAGTCATAAGCGCATGGGTAGATAATAGGAACGAAATGAAGTCGATTCAAGATGCAAATTGAAGTACAAAATGACTTAACCAGTCTATTTTGCCAACAGAAGCTAAGCCAGCAAGGCAGGTCAAGTAGGGGATAGACGGAAGTGATTTAATTGCAGTAAGTCGCGCAAAAGGCAAGTTTTTCCTCTATTCTATTTTCCAGAATAGTGATATTCTCTTCAGATTATTATTACAATTGCACTCTTTTAATTCTCTTGTTCATATTTCATTTCACTTCTTGAATTGTTCTCTTCATTTGAATTCATTATTCATATTCCAATTATTACTCATAATTATTGATATATTCTGGTGATTAGAATATATCAAAGCATACTGATTGTTCCGGTTGCTATTCCAGGGACTATATAATACCACTTCTGGGATTAAGTTTACTTAATCCTAAGGACCGGGACATAACCTGATCCTTGAAACGGGTCGTAGTGCCTGGGTGCCCGACGGGATCTATATAGTAAGATATAGATTTGCACTGTATCCTGGCTGATCAGCAGGGTATAGCTGCGAACTTGAGTCCAGTTTAGTTCAATTGTATTCGCCAGTAATGGCCTTCTTTCTATTATTATGAGGTTATATCTTTGCAGATATACCTGGGTTACGGATTCAATTATATTGCTTTAACACTATTTATATTTTGTGGACTTGTTGAGCAATTTTTGGCTCACCGTTTTTATTGTTATTCACCTTATTATTTTCAGTTAAGAAGGAATATGAAACCCATCAGGACACGAGTGGTAAAGAAGCGGGTCAAGCCTCGGGATCCTCTCATACCTAAGGTGTTGATCCCAATTCAGGAAGAAAGCTTTGAGTTGCCCGAGCAGGTGGAGTGTTGATAGATAGTATGTGTGTTTGAATAAAAGATGAACTTAGTTTAAAAATAAATTAGACAATGGTTTGTAATAAAAAGAGTTTGTGAGATTTTAAATGTTGGTTCGTAATAAAAGTAGTTAGTGGTTCTTGTTTTCATACTTCAACCTAAAAAGGTCCTGGTTAGTATTAAAGGGATTTAGTTTCATTTCTTTATTATTTATTAATAAGCTTGTATAGGTTTGGTGATTAGCTCGTAACCCCCAGACTTATACCCCGGGTTTGGAGGGCGTTACAATGAGGACCTCTTTCAATGCAGTCCACATAAGCTTCATCTTGAGACAGAACATGTAGGTGCATCTTCACCTTCCAGTGGTGATAGTTTTCTTTGTCCAGAAATGTAATCTTTACTCCAACATCCTTCTTGTTCATCTTGTTGATTGTTGTGATCTTTACACTCTTTGTGCTTCAAGAGCTTGCTCTGATACCAATTATTATTCCCAAACAATACAACAAGAATTACAGAAATATGCGGAATGCGGAATGACAGTGTTTGATTTGCAATAATGCGGAATGGAAGAATAATAGAAATCAAAATACTAAGCAATAAAACACAAAGCTTTAAAACTTTCTAGTGGATTTGAGTTATCCACCATGTATATATATATACCAGATTGAGAACTCTGTGATGCTTTGAATAGCACACAGCTGCTTACAAGTGAACAAACAAACTTACAGAGAAATTCTTAGCAGATACAGCCTCATCTATTTCTCTGGAAAAATAAGCTTTCTTAGTTATTTAGTTCTACTTGCTACTCTTGGTTTATATATCACCAAGTTACATGATAATAATACAAGACAATAAAACAAAATAAATCTAGTCTAATATCATGCTGCTATATTACTCTATCCAGCATCTTTGAATAACTTCATATTTGCATGGAAATGGTAATGCTTTTTTGTTCTCAAAATCCTGCTTAACAGGCTGTCACATTCCTTTTAGTTTAACACATTATTCTAAGGGATGTTTTATTCATATTTTATTTATATATATAAATATCTTAATATTTCTAAAACCCAAATTGAGAATGGGAGAACCGTAAAATATTAAAAATAATTAATAATTAGAGTTTAGTTCCTAGGGTTTAGGGCCTTAAACATTGTAAAATTAGATGTGTTTTAAACAATGTTTTTATATTTCTAAAACCCAAAAGGGAATTATTGAACCCTAAAAAACTAAACATTGTTAAATTTTTAAAAATTTAATTTAAAATTTTTATTGTTTTTTGAAACCCAATAAAAAAATATGAAAATATATATTATTAATAAGAAAATGAACGAAAACATATTATTAAGATGTGTTTTATTGTTAAAAATGTAACATCATGTGTTGTTTAGGGTTTACAAACGTCACTTAAAGTGATGTAATAAATTAAAGAAAAAAGAAAAAAGAAAAACTTTAAAATGGAACACGACTCTACGTTTTTCTTTTTATGGAAACGGAACACCAGGTTAGGTTATAGAGTGATAATTAGGGCCATGTTTTCAAAAATTGACATTGTGGGTCATTTCTCTCAAAACAATCACTTTTTTGGCTTTATTCATGATATCAACCGGACCAAACGAGTATATACAAACATTTTATACATTAATATTTTTACGTCAAAAAATTAATTATAAATTTAATAATATTATTTCTTTCAATAAACATCTTCAAATATACGAAGATCACAACTATTAATTAAATATAAATAATAATATCATAAACATTTTAAAAATTACAAATAAGAAAATTTTATAAATTAGTATCAATTTCATACAATGTAAATTATATAAAAATGTGTATCTAATAAAAATATCACTTTATGCAAAAATCGAGATAGATATTTAAATTTAAAGGTTAACAATATATGAAAAAATTAGTTTACGGCAAATGACTTGCAAGATATTAAAAAAATAAATGAAAATGTAAAAAAATTATTTAGATCATGGTTTTTGAAAATAGAAAGTTGAAATTAATCGGTTAATACACTGATTCGAGATGAATCAACAAATTGGGATTTAGTTGGAATGATCAATCGATGTAAAAAATAAATTTATTTTGATAAAATATATTATTCAAAAATAATTTATAACGATTATTCTGATTTTACAAATAAATTCGGTTAATTTTTTAAAAAATTAACTAAGAATTTTTTAATATAGTACGCTACTAATAATACCACTTTCGTAAGATGAGATGTAACAAGCCCTTTAAACCCCTAAGTAGCCCTGGTGGACAAGAGAGGGCTTGTGAGGGCCTGTAGTGAATGTACCCTGTTGGATATATTTGAGATGTCTTGTCTAATATGTTTCATGTTTAGTTTTCAGATCTTAACTAACAAGAAATATCAGTTCTTATTGGAATCAGGACTTACTGGAAGTCAGGACTTAAGGATATCAGGACTTAGATTATCAGAAGATAATATAAGAAGATGGATATCAGAACTTAAGTACTGGAAGACTAACAGTTAAGGAAGGAAGTTGATTTACAGGAAAGAAGATCGAGACTAATACAAGAAGAAGATATGCATGGAAAGAGTTAGAGGACTAGAAAAATTATATAAGATATCTGATTGATATATTTTAGGAGATAGAATTATATTCCATATCAATTAGAAGTTATCTTGTAACTGTGTGTCTATATAAACACAGACATAGGTTTACACTATATGTGTTACGATCATCGAGAAGATCATACATTGTAACCTAGAAGCTCTCGTGATATTTGTTCATCACTGAGAGAGAACAGTTCCATTATAACAGAGTTTATTATATCGAATACATCTGTTTTCTGTTACTTGTGTTTTAAATCAATTTGATTGTATTCGACACTGTATTCAACCCTCTTCTACAGTGTTGTGTGACCTAACAAGTGGTATCAGAGCCTATCTGTTAACACACATACAATAAAGATCCAAAACAATCATGTCTGAAGAAGCAGAATATCCAACCAAGCCCGCCAAATATGAAGAAACTCCAAAGACTCAAACCCACAGTCGATATGAGACTATCAGGGTTCCATACTGAGACCTTCTGAGTATCCCATATGGAAAGTGAAGATGGCTATGTTTCTAGAAGCTACAGATCCAGAATACCTTGACAGAATTTATGAAGGACTACATAAGCCAACCAAGCTCTCTGTTGTGGTTGCAGATCAGCCAACAAAGACCATACCAAAGGAGAAAAGTGAATACACAGCTGAAGATATCTCATCTATTGCCAAGGATGCAAAGGTAAGGCATTTGCTGCATAGTGCCATTGATAATGTCATGTCAAACAGGGTAATTCAATGCAAGACTGCAAAGGAGATATGGGATGCTTTGGAAACAAGGTGTCAGGGAACTGATGCAATCAAGAAGAACAGGAGGACTATACTCACTCAAGAGTATGAGCACTTTGACTCAAAAGCTGATGAGTCATTAACTAGTTTATATGGCAGATTTGTCAAACTCTTGAATGATCTGTCACTGGTGGACAAGGAATATGATTTGAAGATTCAAATCTTAAATTCCTTTTAGCTCTTCCTGAAAGTTGGGATTTGAAGTCAACTACTATAAGAGACAACTATGCTCTTGATGAAACTACTCTTGATGAAATTTATGGTATGCTCAAGACTCATGAACTTGAGATGCATCAAAGAAGCAAGAGGCATGGGAGAAAGTCAAGGACACTTGCTCTTAAAGCTGAGGAGGAATCCCCTAAAGTGGTTGCTTCAAAGAAAGTCAAAGGAAAGGCTCTCATCATAAAGTCTGATTCAGATTCATCAAGTTCTGATGATGATGATGACTAAGAAACTGAAAGTTTACCTGAAGTAGATGCTGATGAAGAGATGATGAAATTGTGTGCTCTTATGGTGAAGGGCATCACAAAGATAGCCTACAGGAAATTTAGAAAGGGAAAGAAGTTTTCCAGGAAAGGAAGAGGTTCTGATAAGAAGGGCTTTAGAAAATCCGAAGGTAAAGGAGGAAAGTCTGACAGAGGAGATTACGCAAATGTCAAATGCTACAACTGTTGTGAGAAAGGCCACATATCTCCCGACTAACAGAAAGGAAATAGTGACAAAGGCAAGGCTCTTGTCACAAAGAAGAAAAACTGGACAGACACTTCAGATTCTGAAGATGAGGAAAACTATGCCTTGATGGCAAATGTTGATAGCAGTTCTGATGCTGCTAAGTTAAAGGTACCTCAAATAACTTATGCCTTTCATACTGATGATATTACTGAATTGAGATTATATCTTAAAACCATATTTATTAGTTACAGAGATCAAACTTTAACATGTGAGAGATTAACTTCTGAAAATCTTGCTTTTAAAAAGAGGAATGATTATTTAGAAAAATAGTTAGTTATGTTCCATCAAACTCAGAAGGATAGAGATGATGCCTTTTATGTAAGAGGTAAAGTGCTAAAAATGAATAAATTTTTAAAAACTAAGTTAGAAAAGGAAAGAGAGATTATCAGGACTTGGACTAACTTTGGAAGAGCAACTTAGGATATACTAAGTAGTGGAAACTGGAAAGAGGGCTTAGGTTATGGAGATGAGAAAAGTGAAAAAGGAACTGAACAAGTTAAGCCGATTATTGTTAAACAGACTACTAAGCCAAAGGTAAATCCTGTTAAGTTTGTAGCCAAAACTGAAAAGTCTGATTATAAAAAAATGAAAGATATTGAGATAGAAGTGATAGCAGAGACAAATTAGAACAGGACAAACCAACCGAAGTTAATATAGGCTTAATGACTAAGAAGCAGCTTAAACATAAGCTGAAAGAGATTACCAGTGTAAACAAGGTAAAGGTAGCTAGGAAAAATAGGAATGGAAAGGAAGGTGCGAATAAAAGCAACAATTATATGCCTGTTCCTAATGCTCCTAGAAAGAAATACTATAAATGTGGAACCTCTAACCATCTGGCTTCTTTTTGCAGGAAGAATAAGAATATAAACTCCTTACCTTCTAAGTCAGGAGTTAAGAGTCAGTCTGTTAGGTTTAAGCCACAAAATCCTTGTTTTCATTGTGGTAGTATATGGTATTCCATTTATACTTGTAAGGAATATCATAGTTTGTACTATGATTATTATCAGATAAAACCTTCTTTGAAGAAAGTTGCTTTAATTCCTTCTAGTGTAAAGTATGATGCAAAGTCTGATATAAGAAAAATGTTAGCATAAAATCTGATGTTAAATCCGCTGCAAATGTTAACAAACTTAAAAAGGCCAAAGGATCCAAGCAAGTCTGTGTCCTTACAACTAACCATTAGTGGTCTTTGTGATTGCAGGGCAACAGGAAGAACATCTTAGTTATGGATAGTGGATGTTCAGGACATATGACTGAAAATAAAGCCATGCTATCAGATTTTGTGGAGAAAGCTGGCCCAGGAGTTTCTTATGGAGATGGCAACATTGGAAAATGTAACACCCCCAAATCCGGGGTCGGGGATCCGGGTTGTCACGAGTTCCATTTCCCTTAACAACACCCAATCTTAATAAATAATCAACTACTCTGTACTGTGACCCCACAATAAACACACACACCACAAGTTATAGTCTCAGAGACGAATATCCAAAAATAATCACAAGTCGTTTTATTCCACAATTATATGCCAATACACCTTAAACAGGTTTCTGAATAAATTTACATTTCTTTGCCATTGTTACAATTCATAAATATACATAATCTGATACATCAAAAGTTGAAAGCCTAGCCTATTGGTAGTTCCTACCTCAGCTATGGCGGCATCAGTGCTTCTAGAAAACTGCGGAACGTCTCCTAACCTCTTGCGAATCGGGAGCTTGGTCCGGTTCATCTTGTCTATCTGATGTTGTGTGATGAAAGAAGAAAGCAAGGGTGAGCAGTAAGCCCACCAAAATAATATGTATAATGATTAACAATATATGAGCCTTCTCATAGTACTCATGAAAGTCTTGGTCAAAAGAAATGAACCAAGTTTGATATCTTAATGCGATGAAGTCGCAAAATATTCAGTATATATACATATATACTTTTCAAAATCTTGGAAGTCCTCTTCCATGCATAATACACACAGAGTTCCAGTGTATAACTGTATAAAAATACCGTTGCAAGGTGATCTCATATATCTAACCTTGTCTCAACGTTTTTCTGAAAATCTTTGTCATGCATAAGATAATCATTTACTAGATATAAGTTTAAAAAAAAATGAAGTTACAAGATACTCCACTATACTTTATATCCAAATACTACTTGAACTACCACCGTTCAAGTTATAATCAGTTTCAAAGTTCATCACCCAGATGAGACTACAAGATAAGACTTGAATAGATTCAATCTTTGAAATATCATTATAAATAACGAAGTTACGAGATACTTCATTAAGTCCTGATATATATATCCATATATATATATATATATATCTCATACATTTCCTGAAAATCTCTGTCATGTAAAGTATGAACAGAGTTATAATATCCAATGAATTTTGGAAAGGAAAAGAATTTTGGCATAAACCAGATATCTTGCTGATCGGGCAAAGATACCAATAAGTAACCTTTTCTACTGTAGATGGATGAATTCCTCACCGGTCATCACCCTGGCTGCATTAGGACCTCGCGCTAGACCGTTACCCGGCCACTCACGCGTTGATGGACTGCCACCCAGCCACTTACACTTTGATAGACCGTACCCCGGCCTGTCGCTTATGCCGACTCAATTAGATGGGCTTACTTCCCGAACATTGGGCAAGTAATCAATTCATTTATCAAAACAGCAACCTTGTTGCGAATATAAAATACACCATAGAGCCGGATCCCTCAGGTTTTGAGCGAGTATTTAAATCCCCTTAAAAGGAAGATCTTAAATATAAAAATGAGTTTTGGGATCCGCTCTAACTTTTAAAAATCATTTTGAAGACTCGAAAACACTTTAAAGAGTGTTTGGAGTAATACTGATTTAATGAAATAAATCAGTCCCGATATATTAGAAAATATCTGAATATTATTATTTAAATAATATTCCCACAAAGAATTATCTTTATAAAAATAATTGAAGTAGAAGTATTAAAACTTATACTTGAAACGAGTATTAAATAACCAAAGATACACTTATATGAAAGTATTATCTTTATTTGAATAATCGAAAATAAGTTTGATTATTGACAACTTATTCTTTAATAAAATAAAGAATATATTTCAGTAATAAGCGGAGTCATAATACCTTGAATGAATATTATAAATAATATTCATAAAATAAAGGAGTCATACATCCTCGATTGAATATCCAAGTAATATTCAATAATAATATAAAGGAGTCATAAGCCCTCGAATAATATTCGAAATAATATTCAATAATAAAATAAAGGAGTCATAAGTCCTCGGATGAATATTCGAAATAATATTCAATAATAAAATAAAGGAGTCATAAGTCCTCGGATGAATATTCGAAATAATATTCAATAATAAAATAAAGTTAAAGTTATCGAATAAACCTTATTCGATTAATAGTTTGGAAAATTATAACCATATATATATATAAATATATATATATATCCATATCCATATATACAAAATCTACTCGGGATCCTCGACTCCCGGTTTTAGAAAATATTTTCACCTTTGGGTCCCTATACTAAGGGTATATGCAAGTTACCGTTATCCTCTAGCATAGGTATTATGCAACTATAAGCATTTGAACCAACAGATATATAAACCAAGAATATAAATCAGGCATGCATATATACCATATCACATGCTACAATATATCGCAAGAATTTGCTAATAACCAATATGCATTTATCGCAAGATCATGCATATACACATATACATCACCACAACAGTATAACGGGTAGAAAACTTGCCTGAGCGACTGGGGGTTACGAATGGCTTGGGACGAGTCTGGTAACCTATAAGCAACAAGTAAGTTGGAATTAAACCAAAGTCACTTGTAAATCTATACTCTAACCAACTCAGACTCTAACGCTCGTTTTGCGCTTAACGATTTACTTAAGTCGCTCGAGTACCCTCGGCTCCACCATTTTTAATAATTTACCCATTACGAGTTTTAAGGCGATTCTTTCGCGAGTGTCTTATCAACTGCCTAACACACTCTACATAAATGTTTCATGCTCCAATTAGTCATTTAAGGGCCTTAACCAAGGTTTCAAAGTAAGGTGAGGGGTAAAGGTTCGTTCGCGAAACACCGTTACTTAAAACGGTCGTTTCTCCTAAACCGTACATCGGATTCAAGCAAACCACATATCAAAACGAAGCTTGAAACATAACCTATCTAAGCATGGAAGTGGTTAGTTTATAGAAGTGGGTGTTCGGGTCCAACAGTTAATCACAAAACAGTTTATAGAAAATCGGGCATTACGACGGCTATAACCTAACGATTTCCAAAGTTTAAACTACACCAAATCATCACCAATTCAACAACAATCCAACATCCATCAACATCAAACTAAACCCATTCATCTAAGCACTATTATCATCCAAACAAACCAAAGTTAAAACTAAGGGTTCAAGAGTTTATACCTTCCTTGGAGAGTGGGTAGTCACTAACAAGCCTCTAGGAACCTTGATCTATGCTTAATCAACCTTAAGCTTTCATGAAAATCAAGAAAATCAAAGTAAGTTACTATTCACTACTATTCATCATCATCTTTGATGAGTGGATTAGCTATGCAAACCATGGAATCTTGATCTTAAACTCATGGTATAACTAAGTTATGAAATATAGGATCCAAGGAAACAAACCTTGTAATTTTCCATGGCCTAGAACTTGAGTTTTGAAAATCTATTTCTTCATTTCTTGAAAAGGCCGAATGGAAGAAGAAAGAAATGGGGGAGAGCTTTTGCTTGCTTGTCTTGCCTTGATATTTGTGCAAAGAATACATGGTTGTGGTTAATTATTGGCTAAATATCTTGTTTTCACTTGCTTATGTCATTGCTTGCATCACTACTTTGCCACATGTCTCATTCTTGTGGTGTGATGATGTCACCTTGCTTCTAACCACATGTTTTAGCTTATATTAGAAGCTTCCTTCTCATGTTACTTGCATGTGCTTGCCCCTTGGACGTTTATTTGTTTTACGGTTCGCTTAACTCTCTTTCTCGTTGATCGTTTGAGGGATCATACCCGGGATCTTATTACTTGGGTTCCCTTAACCTTTCTCAATATATTATATTCCTTTTTATAATCCTCTCTTATAATCCTTGAATTTAAATCCCTTTAATCATGTTACCTTATACTCAATTCTTTCGGTATCTGGTGGATTTTCGAGAAAAATCAAAGTGTTCGGAATTGGATTCTGGCGATCTTTACATACACTTATATACCACATAGAGTACTAATAATATCCCAGAAGATCAATAACAGAACCCCTACATAGTGTGGCATGAAAAGTTTTCTCATTCAGCAAAAACACTATTCATAAGGGTTTCAAAAATTTCCCAAAAATTGGGGTTATTACAGTCTCCCCTCCTTAAAAGGATTCCGTCCCGGAATCAGATAGAAATGAATAGGGATATTTTCTTAGTATTGCACTTTCTAACTCTCAAGTCAATTTTCCCACATTGTGGTTCTACCATCAAACTCTTACTAGTTTGATAACCCTTCTCTTAAGCACTCGTTCCTTCTTAATCTATACCCTTCCTGGTTGCTCCATATAGGTTACGTCTGGTTGCATGTCTATGCGCTCATATGCCTCTATTTATCTGGCATCTGAATTACACTTCCTTAACATTGATACGTGAAACACGTTACGACCTGCTACATGTTCGGGGTTAGGGCTAGCTCATATGCTAACTTCCCAAACATCTTAATATATCCAAGGGTCCAACAAATTGTAGACTTAGCTTTCCTTTCTTTCTGAACCTCATCAATCCTTTCCAAGGGATACCTATAACATTACTAGGTCCCCTATTTCCTATTCTTTGTCCTTTCGTGTCAATTCAACATACTTCTTATGTCCATCTTGGGCTACTACCAGCCGTCCTCTGATTAGATCTATCATATCCTTGGTCCTTTGGACTACTACGGGTCCGAGCATCTTGCGCTCTACAACTTCATCCTAACATAAGGGAGATCGACATTGTCTTCCCTCAAGGATCTCATAAGGCGACATCTCGATAATGACAAATGATCTATTGTCGTAAGAAAACTCAATCCGTGTTAAGTGATCATTCCAATTTCTTTCAAGTCTATTACACAGACTCTCATCATAGCTTCTAATCATTAGAACTTTTGCTTCTCAATACCCATTCTTTTCCAGTTCGTAGTCGCTACTACCTTCCGTTCCTAATATTATACTAGTTATACTTTTGCTCGCTAGCGTTCTATAACTTTTTAATAACCACATCAACCTTAGTATCATGAATGTGTTTCCATTCCGAATACTACCACAACTTTATTACTCCTTTTTCAGCTGTTTCTATTTTCCAAAATTTGATCAATCATATAGAAGTAAAGGAATTTGTTGAGAGATCACTATGATCATGAACATTTGTTATATCGCATAGTTAGTACAGAAGGTGGCCAGCCTTTAGTACTTGACAAGCAATTAAACAACATGTGGTATCCTACTAGGCTTCTATCACAAAGATAGATAGTCATTCGGAAATACCTCCCCTTCTGGAAGGGTTGTTCTTCTCAGCTTACATGAAATGAAAAGAAGAGAAAGAACGAACTGAAGAGAATTGTATATATGTAAACAAATATTGCCATAAAATATCTGGCTTGGAATCTACCTCTGAACTATAGAGGTTTGTCATAGGAGAACAAAACATATATGTATTTATATCAACATCAAGTATTATAGCATCCTATTTCACATGCCTAAATATTTTTGCTATTCCGTCCATCATTCTATGGACCCATGCTCTTCCTCGAGCTTATACACAATCACCTTTGAAACTCCCTCGACATCGAAAATCGAATCTGGGATCTCATTTTAGACATCACCGTTACTAGAGTTCTATGCTTGCACCGCAACCTTCCTCATATAGTAATACGACTCTCTTTTCATAAGAGGGAATAAATATTCAATAGGTAGATACTCTACTTAATTAGTCTATCAATGATAACTTATACACTACCACGACCCGTTTAGTGGTACTCAATCTCAACATCCATTCCAATACAACTCTCACGGTTGTAATCAGCTCATTACTCGCAGAATCATTGCTGCATTACTATGGCCCACCGTTGACCTACTGTAGTCATTCGCTTTCCATGAAGTTTTAATAGCTAACCATACAGAGTCCATTCATATCATATCTAATTCTCCTAAGGAGTTAACATAACCACCAATCACAATTCATGAAGAACACTCCAAACTCTGACGTACTTTCATGATATGAAGTAGATAAAATTGCAGAAGAGTTTCAATCAAAGCAACGATAGCAGGTTAATACCATTCTTAATCGTATGCCTTAAATAGAAGACTTAACTCAAAGGTTCGTTTAGTCCTTTTTGAAATATGGTCCTGGATTATTCTCAAGATAGGACCTTCTGAGATAGATAGCCTGCTCATGGCGATTACACGAGTTAAACCTTTACCAACTACTATTACGGTTGGGTGTTGCACAGTCATCAGAAGGAATGTCAATCTTCCAAACCATAATACAACCTTTACGGCTTCAACCATCATCACGGTATTCCTCTGGCACAAGCGCCTATAATTATTCTCTTACCTTTAAAGTGTCGGCCACCTCTTTGGCCTTTCCTGATAGTAAAATTTCCTTACAGTCAATGTCATTTTAACCACCTCCAAATAAATTTTCTACCTCATTTCAATCACAGCTTATGTGAAGATGTTTTCCTTAAAATCTGATGAGTAAAAATATCACCATTTTTCCATAGGTTATTACCTCAGTCTTTAGAGGTTAATCACTGTCACGACTGACTCTCAATCATACTTAGAACATCTTTTATCTTAAGTCCTAATTGCCCTGAATAATTTCGACCTTTACTGGTTCGATCCATACTTTCTCGTGGTTTAACACGTGCCCCACTTGGCATCATTATAATTATGTCATATTTCCTTTATCAACATTTTTATTCTTGAGAATTTTGAATATTTCCTTTCTCCTTGTAAAACCTCTAAGGTTATCCTTCAATCGTTCCTCCTGTATTCCCTATATACAGGGCATATCAAAATACCATTTACTAATACTAGAACCATTGTCTATATACTTCTGAAAAATTTCTCCACTGATCCTTAAAGGTTATTATTACCTTAATCCTTTCCAATTCATACTGTCAAAACTCATACTATCCCTATTAAGGGTGAAATGCCAACCTTTATGCATTCCCCTAGGATTCGTTTTAAGTTACCGATATTCTATCCTTAATTCCACCTTTAAAAAGGTACAAGCATCCTTCCATGGATAAATAAAGTCATATATCCCTGATAAGGGTATCTTATTCAATCATTTCCACCTCGATAGTCTATACCGAATTTCACAATAGCATCCTTATTCAAGTTAAGGTCAATCCACATGGCCTCCAAAAGATAAAAATGGTTATCCGCTTTTCTTTCCTGATTTGGTAATGATCACATGGATGATCTGGAAGATATTGGTCGTGTTCAACGTGAACTTCTTCTTAATAAATCCTTATTTACTTTTGTTGTTTATCTCAACAGTCATCTCAATGTTGGGATATCTTTCATACCTGGCGTCTCCCTTCCTGGGTATCAAGCCACCGGTCTTACACTTCAAATTCTTGAAGGTCACTTCCTTCATCCAATTTTCCTAATTTCTTACTTCCTTGTCTCCTCAGTCTATCCGCGTCTCAATATTTATCCTTCGAACTATCTCAAGGTTTCCTCAAATCCTCCCAACTTATAGGGGATAAAATATATTTATCTCTTATGCCTTCAACCATCAATTTAACTCATGGTGAATCACCCTCATCCTGAAGATTACATACTTTTCTATTTCTATTGCTACGAGTCTTTAGGGTTTCCTCATACCCAACTTCCTTATCATTCCTCAAACTCTATTGCCTTTATATTTCTTTCCACTTCAGTTTTTTTTTCCTTTCTCTTATCATTATTTCATGAACCAACACAACATAAGCATTGATTTCAAATATCCCGTCATTCTGGATTCGTGTCCTCAGAACGAATCTTGATAACTTTTTCAACTTAGATTCATAATTCATCATACTCATCCGCTTTTGTTCTAGCTCCAAAGCTTTTACACTATCTCCATAACCTTGGGAATTACTTTCCCGAAAACAATTGACTAGCTTTTACACTATCTCCATAACCTTGGGAATTACTTTCCCGAAAACAATTGACTGAACTTAAATCAGTTTATTCTAACCTCTAGCTCCGTGCCTTTCTTGGTCTTTCACCAGCAGGTGGCCTCTCTTTTAGGAGGGTAAGTGATAAAAACAGTCTTTTGTGATTCGTCAATCATTTAGAATCTCAAATGATTCCTATATTTCCTTTAGCCAGGCTCTTGCCTCGACTGGGTCAACCTGTTCCTTGGAACTCTGAGAGCTTAGCGACTTAGAGGTCCTGAAAGAATTTCCTACCGCATTGTTTCCTCAAGGTGGTGGTTGGGGATAATAGTCTAAGTTCTTTTTAGACAGGTCCATGAATTGCCGTATAGGAGTACCGTCTCGGGTCTCCTTTCCTTACTCGACTTTCTGTTTCCTTAGTATGAAATGTTTCATCCTACTCCCCATAATTGGGGTCATCTTTTAATTTAAAATCCTCATTTTCCACTTCATTATGTTATGGGTTCCTTCTATCTTGATGGCGTCCTCCCTGACTATCACATTCAGGGTTTGCCCTTAATCTTATTCCTTGAACTATGACTTTCATCTAAGATCTCATCTTTAAGCTCTTGAACATTTGGAACCCAAATTCTATAGGAATACCTCATTATTCCCTTATCATCTTTCTCGGTATTAATCTTATATTTATTTGTTGGCTCTCTGCCTTCATTCATCACTTTTACTGGCACAATATGTTCTTTTCCAATAATTCGGTCTCTATTGCAATCTCAAACAGCTTTTCAGTACCGGCTCCGGTTACCTTCACTTCTATTTCCATTTTCTCAAAATCTCTTATAAACTCTCTCAAAGACATTATCATCTTGAGTCTCTCCTTTTTACTAAGGGCATCAGCCACCACATTGGCTTTCCCCCGAATGATAAAGAATCTCATAATCGTAATCCTTGATTAGCTCTAACCACCTTCTCTGGCGCATGTTGAGCTCTTTCTACGCGAAAATGTACTAGAGCACTTATGGCTTAGGTAATTCTCGCACTTCTCTCCATAAAAGTAGTGCCTCCAATCTTTAGGGTAAAACTATTGCCACGAGCCTAAGCTCATGGGCGGGGATATCGAATTTCATATTACCTTAATTGTCTTGACATGTACGCAATTTCCTTACCGTGCTGCATAAGCACGCACCCTAAGCCCTTGTGCGAAGCGTCACTACACTTCACAAAATCTCCTTTTTCCCTCCGGCAACGCCAACATAGGGGCCGTCACCAACCTTTGCTTCAGTTCTTGAAAGCTGTTCTCGCATTTCTCTGTCCATTCGAACTTCTCAGTCTTACGAGTAAGCCACGTTAAAGGGGGCTACTATCTTTACAAACTTGAACGAACCTCCGGTAGTGATCAACCAATCCTACCTCTAGTAGTCGACCTAACCATGGTCATCAATTCATCAGTGGTCCTTTATTCATTCTTGTCAGGATCCTCCATGGGATCCTCCTCAGCAGCTATCCCTTCTAGGACAACATCCTCAACCGCTATATCCTCAATATCAACATTATCCGGACCTGCATTAGGACGCTCCATTGGATCCACAATCTAATCTCCAATAAGTAATAAAACATCATCGTGTTGTTGCTCCTCAACCTCAGGGTTCGGAGTCCCGCTACCATATACGATAACGAACTACGCTTCTATTACGATATTTATAAGGGTTCCCATAAGGGTTTTAACTGTCAGTACCACGTTAAGTAGCCCGACTATGAACTTGGCAAGAGTTCTTATTATCTTAGTTAACTTATTATCTTAGTTAACTTATTATCTTAACGTCCCATCATCTCTGAGGTTTATAACGCTTAGCTCTGATACCATTTCTGTAACACCCCCAAATCCGGGGTCGGGGATCCGGGTTGTCACGAGTTCCATTTCCCTTAACAACACCCAATCTTAATAAATAATCAACTACTCTGTACTGTGACCCCACAATAAACACACACACCACAAGTTATAGTCTCAGAGACGAATATCCAAAAATAATCACAAGTCGTTTTATTCCACAATTATATGCCAATACACCTTAAACAGGTTTCTGAATAAATTTACATTTCTTTGCCATTGTTACAATTCATAAATATACATAATCTGATACATCAAAAGTTGAAAGCCTAGCCTATTGGTAGTTCCTACCTCAGCTATGGCGGCATCAGTGCTTCTAGAAAACTGCGGAACGTCTCCTAACCTCTTGCGAATCGGGAGCTTGGTCCGGTTCATCTTGTCTATCTGATGTTGTGTGATGAAAGAAGAAAGCAAGGGTGAGCAGCAAGCCCACCAAAATAATATGTATAATGATTAACAATATATGAGCCTTCTCATAGTACTCATGAAAGTCTTGGTCAAAAGAAATGAACCAAGTTTGATATCTTAATGCGATGAAGTCGCAAAATATTCAGTATATATACATATATACTTTTCAAAATCTTGGAAGTCCTCTTCCATGCATAATACACACAGAGTTCCAGTGTATAACTGTATAAAAATACCGTTGCAAGGTGATCTCATATATCTAACCTTGTCTCAACGTTTTTCTGAAAATCTTTGTCATGCATAAGATAATCATTTACTAGATATAAGTTTAAAAAAAAATGAAGTTACAAGATACTCCACTATACTTTATATCCAAATACTACTTGAACTACCACCGTTCAAGTTATAATCAGTTTCAAAGTTCATCACCCAGATGAGACTACAAGATAAGACTTGAATAGATTCAATCTTTGAAATATCATTATAAATAACGAAGTTACGAGATACTTCATTAAGTCCTGATATATATATCCATATATATATATATATATATATATATCTCATACATTTCCTGAAAATATCTGTCATGTAAAGTATGAACAGAGTTATAATATCCAATGAATTTTGGAAAGGAAAAGAATTTTGGCATAAACCAGATATCTTGCTGATCGGGCAAAGATACCAATAAGTAACCTTTTCTACTGTAGATGGATGAATTCCTCACCGGTCATCACCCTGGCCGCATTAGGACCTCGCGCTAGACCGTTACCCGGCCACTCACGCGTTGATGGACTGCCACCCAGCCACTTACACTTTGATAGACCGTACCCCGGCCTGTCGCTTATGCCGACTCAATTAGATGGGCTTACTTCCCGAACATTGGGCAAGTAATCAATTCATTTATCAAAACAGCAACCTTGTTGCGAATATAAAATACACCATAGAGCCGGATCCCTCAGGTTTTGAGCGAGTATTTAAATCCCCTTAAAAGGAAGATCTTAAATATAAAAATGAGTTTTGGGATCCGCTCTAACTTTTAAAAATCATTTTGAAGACTCGAAAACACTTTAAAGAGTGTTTGGAGTAATACTGATTTAATGAAATAAATCAGTCCCGATATATTAGAAAATATCTGAATATTATTATTTAAATAATATTCCCACAAAGAATTATCTTTATAAAAATAATTGAAGTAGAAGTATTAAAACTTATACTTGAAACGAGTATTAAATAACCAAAGATACACTTATATGAAAGTATTATCTTTATTTGAATAATCGAAAATAAGTTTAATTATTGACAACTTATTCTTTAATAAAATAAAGAATATATTTCAGTAATAAGCGGAGTCATAATACCTTGAATGAATATTATAAATAATATTCATAAAATAAAGGAGTCATACATCCTCGATTGAATATCCAAGTAATATTCAATAATAATATAAAGGAGTCATAAGCCCTCGAATAATATTCGAAATAATATTCAATAATAAAATAAAGGAGTCATAAGTCCTCGGATGAATATTCGAAATAATATTCAATAATAAAATAAAGGAGTCATAAGTCCTCGGATGAATATTCGAAATAATATTCAATAATAAAATAAAGTTAAAGTTATCGAATAAACCTTATTCGATTAATAGTTTGGAAAATTATAACCATATATATATATAAATATATATATATATCCATATCCATATATACAAAATCTACTCGGGATCCTCGACTCCCGGTTTTAGAAAATATTTTCACCTTTGGGTCCCTATACTAAGGGTATATGCAAGTTACCGTTATCCTCTAGCATAGGTATTATGCAACTATAAGCATTTGAACCAACAGATATATAAACCAAGAATATAAATCAGGCATGCATATATACCATATCACATGCTACAATATATCGCAAGAATTTGCTAATAACCAATATGCATTTATCGCAAGATCATGCATATACACATATACATCACCACAACAGTATAACGGGTAGAAAACTTGCCTGAGCGACTGGGGGTTACGAATGGCTTGGGACGAGTCTGGTAACCTATAAGCAACAAGTAAGTTGGAATTAAACCAAAGTCACTTGTAAATCTATACTCTAACCAACTCAGACTCTAACGCTCGTTTTGCGCTTAACGATTTACTTAAGTCGCTCGAGTACCCTCGGCTCCACCATTTTTAATAATTTACCCATTACGAGTTTTAAGGCGATTCTTTCGCGAGTGTCTTATCAACTGCCTAACACACTCTACATAAATGTTTCATGCTCCAATTAGTCATTTAAGGGCCTTAACCAAGGTTTCAAAGTAAGGTGAGGGGTAAAGGTTCGTTCGCGAAACACCGTTACTTAAAACGGTCGTTTCTCCTAAACCGTACATCGGATTCAAGCAAACCACATATCAAAACGAAGCTTGAAACATAACCTATCTAAGCATGGAAGTGGTTAGTTTATAGAAGTGGGTGTTCGGGTCCAACAGTTAATCACAAAACAGTTTATAGAAAATCGGGCATTACGACGGCTATAACCTAACGATTTCCAAAGTTTAAACTACACCAAATCATCACCAATTCAACAACAATCCAACATCCATCAACATCAAACTAAACCCATTCATCTAAGCACTATTATCATCCAAACAAACCAAACTTAAAACTAAGGGTTCAAGAGTTTATACCTTCCTTGGAGAGTGGGTAGTCACTAACAAGCCTCTAGGAACCTTGATCTATGCTTAATCAACCTTAAGCTTTCATGAAAATCAAGAAAATCAAAGTAAGTTACTATTCACTACTATTCATCATCATCTTTGATGAGTGGATTAGCTATGCAAACCATGGAATCTTGATCTTAAACTCATGGTATAACTAAGTTATGAAATATAGGATCCAAGGAAACAAACCTTGTAATTTTCCATGGCCTAGAACTTGAGTTTTGAAAATCTATTTCTTCATTTCTTGAAAAGGCCGAATGGAAGAAGAAAGAAATGGGGGAGAGCTTTTGCTTGCTTGTCTTTCCTTGATATTTGTGCAAAGAATACATGGTTGTGGTTAATTATTGGCTAAATATCTTGTTTTCACTTGCTTATGTCATTGCTTGCATCACTACTTTGCCACATGTCTCATTCTTGTGGTGTGATGATGTCACCTTGCTTCTAACCACATGTTTTAGCTTATATTAGAAGCTTCCTTCTCATGTTACTTGCATGTGCTTGCCCCTTGGACGTTTATTTGTTTTACGGTTCGCTTAACTCTCTTTCTCGTTGATCGTTTGAGGGATCATACCCGGGATCTTATTACTTGGGTTCCCTTAACCTTTCTCAATACATTATATTCCTTTTTATAATCCTCTCTTATAATCCTTGAATTTAAATCCCTTTAATCATGTTACCTTATACTCAATTCTTTCGGTATCTGGTGGATTTTCGAGAAAAATCAAAGTGTTCGGAATTGGATTCTGGCGATCTTTACATACACTTATATACCACATAGAGTACTAATAATATCCCAGAAGATCAATAACAGAACCCCTACATAGTGTGGCATGAAAAGTTTTCTCATTCAGCAAAAACACTATTCATAAGGGTTTCAAAAATTTCCCAAAAATTGGGGTTATTACAGAAAAACTCTGGGATATGGCAAGATCAATCTTGGGAATATCATCATTGAAACAGTAGCTCTAGTCTCAGGACTTAAACATAATCTGTTGAGTATAAGTCAAATCTGTGACAGAGGTTATCATGTGGATTTCTTTGAAGAACACTGTGAATTTATAAGTAATTCTACAGGCAACGTGGTTCTGCAAGGATACAGGCATGGTAACATTTATGAAGCCATACTTTCAACAAGTACTGATGGTTCTGCAATCTGTCTGTTGAGTAGAGTATCAATTGAAGAAAGCTGGAATTGGCACAAGAAACTCTCTCATTTAAATTTCAACAATATAAATGAGCTTGTAAAGAAAGATCTTGTGAGAGGACTTCCATAAATAGTATGTGCTCCTGATGGCCTTTGTGATTTATGTCAGAAGGCAAAATAAAGAAAATCTTCTTTCAAAAGCAAAACTGAGTCATCAATTCTTGAGCCTTATCACCTACTGCATGTTGATCTATTTGGTCCAGTCAATGTCATGTCTATTGCAAAGAAGAAATATGCTATGGTTATAGTGGATGAGTTCACAAGATACACTTGGGTGTATTTCTTGCACAAGAAGACTGAAACAGCATCTACTCTAACTGATCATGTCAAACAGTTGGATAAATTGATCAAATATTCTGTTAAAATTATAAGGAGTGATAATGGCACTGAGTTCAAGAATTCAATCATGGAAGAGTTCTACAAAGATCATGGAATCAAACAGGAATTTTCTGCACCTGGAACTCCACAGCAAAATGGAGTTGTAGAAAGAAAGAACAAGACTCTCATTGAAGCTGCACGAACAATGCATGATGAAACAAAGCTACCAACCTATAAGGATCTTTTTGGCTTATGATGCTCACAAGAAGTTTAAAGTCTTTCAAATGGATGTGAAAAGTACTTTTCTCAACGGAGAATTGGAAGAAGAGGTATATGTTGAACAACCTCTAGGCTTTGTAGATCCTAAATTTCCCAATCATGTCTACAGGCTTGACAAAGCACTTTATGGCCTTAAGCAAGCTCCAAGAGCATGGTATGAGACTTTAGCTCAATTCCTTCTGGAAAGTGGATTTCACAGAGGCATAATTGACAAGAATTTATTATACCTCAACCATGTAAATGACTTAATTTTGGTACAGATATATGTTGATGATATCATATTTGGTTCTACTAATTCCAAACTGTGTGAGAAGTTTGCAAAGCTAATGCAGTCAAGATATCAGATGAGTATGATGGGAGAACTCAGCTATTTTCTGGGCCTTCAAGTCAAGCAAACTGAAGAAGGCACTTTTATCTTTCAATCCAAGTACACCAGAAATTTACTGAAGAAATTTGGAATGCAAGATTGTTCAACTGCATCCACTCCCATAGCCACTCCAACCAAGTTAGATAAGGATACTGGTAAATCAGTAGATATTACTAACTACAGAGGTATAATTGGCTCCTTACTCTATCTAACTGCAAGTAGACCTGATATCATGTATGGTACCTGTCTTTGTGCAAGATTTCAGGCTGATCCAAGAGAACCTCACTTATTAGCTGTCAAAAGAATTTTCAAGTACCTTAAGGGTACAGCTGATCTAGGATTGTGGTATCCTAGGGAATCAGATTTTAAGCTAATTGGTTACTCAGATGCAGATTTTACAGGATGCAAAATAGACAGGAAAAATACTAGTAGAAGCTGCCAATTTCTTGGAGGCAGATTGGTTTCTTGGTTTAGCAAGAAACAAAAGTCAATTTCCACATCAACTGCAGAAGCAGAATATATTGTTGCAGGAAGATGTTGTGCACAGATTCTTTGGATGAAGAATCAGTTACTAGATTATGGGTTAGAATTTTCTAAAATCCCTATTTACTGTGATAATCAAAGTGCTATTGCTATGACAGGTAATCCAGTTCAACACTCAATGACAAAGCACATCAGCATTTGGTAACATTTCATAAGGGAACATGTGGATGAAGGTACAGTGGAATTGCATTTTGTTCCAACAGATCAACAGCTAGCAGATATTTTCACAAAACCACTATGTGAAGCTACTTTTATAAGATTGGTAAATGAACTTGGAATGGTTTCAGGTTCTTTCTCTAAATCTGCTTAGTTTTTGTTCTCATGCATCAGACTTTATGATCAATGTTTACAGATTGTATTATCTCTATGTCATCTGTGGTTAATTTGAAAATTCATTAAATGTTGATTGTTATCTGATGTGGATTTATATACTCTGTTAAGTGTTTTGAATGTTCTATGACTATTCAATCCAATGAGAATAACTGTGCTAGATGCTGACCTAGTAGTCTTTAACATACTAGAAATCCCATGTTTGAATTAGTTGTTATGTGGAAACTCATTAACACAAGAGCAGATTCTGATATTGAGCTTAGTCAAGTTTACTTTATGTATCTTATTACTAAGTCACAAACTAGATTCTTGTTTCTTATCTGTCAAATTCTGATGTCAGTAAATCTTAAGAATTAACTAAATGCTGATAAGCCTCACTTATCAAAAGAAAAGAAAAGAAAAGAATAAAAGTCAGGTACTCCTTTGAGATCTAGAGTAAAAATATGGAAGGGAAGACCCAAGTGTATTGCTGGTATTAAGTAATATGCATTAGAAAAGCAAAAAAAATTCTTGGTGACTTTTCACACTCTATGATTACTGGAGAAATACTCTGATAACAGCATAAATTCTGATAAACAGTCGTGACTCACTTACACTGAGAATCCACTGTAAAAAGGAATTTCAAAAGATGCATAAAATGAGCACAAACAGTTGAGGTGGACTCTTGTATAAATTTGTTCTATAGTAGACATCATGACTGATGACAGATTTTAAGCATTTTTCTGAGTTATGCCTTATTTCTAAGATGTATTGAAGTTTATCAGACTTTAATCTTTATCTAATATTTTGCTGAATGCACACACTTTCACTCCATATGAATGATGAAAATTATTGTGGTGATTAAGTTGTTTTTGACAAACAGTTAAGTGTTATTTGCATAAATTCTAAGGACAAGTTCTGATGGAAGTTCTGATGATTAAACTCTAAAGAAAATAAGTCAGTATTTGTATGAAGAATTACGGAAAAAGATATTCACTTTTTGAGTACAGAAGCCATGTTCTGATGACTGTTAAAAATTTGATATAAGTTAAGTTCCGATATTAAATCCTGATGGAATCTTTGATGCTTACGTGGCATTTTTCTTTACTTGACTTATTTGTGGTAAAATTTGAAACAGTCATATTTAAATCAAAATAAATTTGGGTGATATAAAAATAGTAATAATTATTATGGGTTAGTCGTTAACTTGTATCTCCTGAAAAACTGCATGTGCACGATAATTATTGCTTATTTTACGTGCACATTAACTCCTACTCTAACCGTTTATTGACTGTTCACACGGTGCCAGGTCTAAAATGTATCCCATGCTTCAAAAATATAATTGTTGAGTGGAGAGAGTATATATATGGGAGTTAAAAGATTTTCTAATATTTTACTTACTTTTCTATTCTTAATCTCTTTTACTTTTTCTCTCGCTCTAATATTCTCGGAAGCGTTTTCTTTCAGGACTTTTAACAAACACTTTGCAAACACTCTCTTTCTCACTTATTTTCTTATAGAGATGGCACCAAAAGACGTACTTTTCAATGGAGCTAAATTTGTTCCTAACAACTACTCCGCCATTCTTAGTAAGGCTGAAGCTCCATCGGAACTTCACTTCATTCAGGATTTTCTCGCTAATTCTGATATTGGGTACACGTATATTAATTAAGTGGTTTATTTAACTATGCAGTGGTCGAGATCCCTAAAGATATATGCACTAATACCCATGGAGTGAGTGTTAGGTTAGCAATCCCAAACCATAAAAGGATTTAGATTTCTAGGCACAAAGTCCCCTCAGACTTAATAACTCGAACATTAATGAGCTTAACCTATTCAATCATACCACAATTTTTAGCGTGCCCTTTTTTGCTAGTATTCATACTTTCTTTTTGTTTTGTTATAAACATATACACCCCACTGTTTTTCCAAACTCAAGTGTTTACATACTAAGGTCAAAAGGGAATATTCAAAATTCTAATTATCAACAAGCGGTTACTTATCAAGAAACAAGCATATCTTAGTCTCAGTTTAATATCACAATAAGTGTGTGTTAAGAAATAATCTCTGCAAAAGTGACACTATGCATGTAATATCTTTAACATGTGATCGTAGCAAGACTTAGTCAACAACAAGGTACACATAGTATCATCATAGGTCACTAACTTGCATTATTACTAATATGAGATCATGTGATGATATGTAATACAATATAATGCATCTAACACATTATATCACTAAGTGATATAACTCAATTTATATGAACTATTTTACAAGGCTAGAATTTTTAATTTTTTTTAAGTTTTTAACTTTTTTTATATCATACTATAACAAAATTGTGAACACATCCCTACACTTAAATGGATCAATGTCCTTATTGACACACACATTAAAATAATAATCCAATAATATAAAAAAAGTGCATGACATGCTGAAATCCATAACCACCGCAGTGGCGGTTAAGGAAAGTAAAATTTCATGTAGTCGAACATATCCTTGAACAAGTCTTGTTGATTTGCCACATTCAAAAGAACAACTTTAATATCTTCATGTAATTCCTTAATTTTCATCTCTAACCCATATTTCCAATCTATTAAAGCCTCATCAGCAGCCTCCAATATTTTTCTCTCCTTACTTGTATATGCATGTTGGATTTTTCTTCTAGGTGCCGATTTCTTGCTTCCCCATAGTAGCTTCTTCTTCTCTACGAGAGAAAGTTCTGGCTTATCCGAGACTATGTCTTCAGAATCAGGATTTGATATTTCATCTTGAATTGGGTTTGAAAAATTATCAACATGAGTAGGATCAGAGGTTGTGATTGGTTGAATAACAGCTTCTTCTTTATTAACTTGAGCAATATCAGAGGTTAACTTAAGTTTTTCAGCCCAGTCAGCTCCATGAATCTTCCTTATTTATTGAGTTGACTGACTTCTTCTTCTTCAGCAATTTCATCAGTATCAAAAGATTTAGCAACTGTATAGATTGGATCTATCAGTATTTGTGATTTAGTTGCTTTAGATACTGATTTCTTCTTTGCAACAACTTTGGCTTTAGGATTTGAAGGCTTTGACTTCTCCCCTATCTTCTCTTTCCCTTTATGCTTCCTGTTAGAAGTTAAGATAACTTGAAACCTAAGAGATCTTTCAGCCTCTGCCTGACTCACCTCCCTTATGACTACCCATTTGGTTGGTCTCTTAGAAGGATCATCTTATAAGGATCTTGAGAAATAACAGCAGTGTCAGTATTTGCTGTCTTCATGGAATTCTTGAAATCTTCCTCCAATTGCCTTAGTTGTTCTAGATCAACTCTAGGATTTTCTTTCACAAAGATTGTTCTACTCACCTCAGAGTCAATTGCTTGAATCTTTGGATCCTTGTAGAATATAGTTTTCTTTCTTCCTTTTACTTTCAGAGTTTGAAGATACTGACTTGCTCCTGCACCAGCTTCTATCTCCAGAATAACTTGGTCTTCATCAGCAGTTGTGACTTGTAAATTTTGTTGAGTTTTTGTAATCACAGTCAGTTCTTTAACTCTTCTTTCACTTCTCTTACTTTCTCCACCTTGTCTAGATTGAGACCTAGTTATTTCTTTTGATGAACCACTAATTCCAGCTAGCCCTTCACCTATTCTATTTTCACTATCTTTCCATCCCCTCTTATTACCTTCATTAGAATTTTCATCATCAATATTTGTCAATGTCAGCTTCTTGCATTTAGATTGAACAATTTTCTCCCCCTTTTTGGCATCATCACCAAGCAATAGAGAAAGAATTAGCTCCATTGAATTCTGTACCTCAGTAAGTTATTCAGACATTTGAACTTGCTTAGCTTCCAATCTAGCTTGATTGGCTTCAATTGTAGTTTGTCTGGCAACAATTGGTGCAATTTGCTTCTCAATTTCCTGATGAATACTTAACCTTAAAGCAATCAATGATTCTTTGATCTGATTGATTTGATAAGTAGTTGCTTCTTGAGCTGTATGTAAGGATCTGACAACCAGAGTAGATGCTTTCAAATGAGTTAGCATATCTGCATTTTGAATTCTCTGTTCAGCTGTTTCCAGATTTTCAACAGCATTTGTTCTGAAAATAGGATATGTATTATCTTTCCATTTAGCATTCCAGATAGCATAAGAATAATCCTGCTTCTTCTTGGCATTAACTCCTTCAACTTCTGTTGCCTCACATGAGTAGGCATATCTTCAGTGAAGAAAAGATCATCCTCATGATCTATAAGTGTTGTATATATGTTGTGTACTTGATGATTTCATTAACAAAACACCTTGGTAGATTTTACTTAGTGAAAAATGTAGCACTCGACGGATAAGGATTATAGTCCTGACAGATGACTCAATATAGTCCTGACGGATGATGATTTATTATCCATCGAGTGAGTAGCTTATGTAACAATAAGTCTGTAGCACATTTCTGCATACATCTTTGTATAGATTCTGTAGTAGCATATAAGTCATGATTGACTTTAACTAGATATGCAGAATAGGTTGATTAACTGTACATAGATGATGTCTTGTAATTCTGCATAAATGAAATGAAGTCAAGTGCCAAATAGCTACCAACGGATGATCAACAAAGTTGTAGATGGATGATCAACAAAGTTGTCGACGGATGATCAACAAAGCTGTCAACGGATGATCAACAAAGCCATCGACGGATGATCATGTAATCAACGGATAATCAATTCAAACATCCGTTGATAGTGACAACACAGTCACATGCGTCGAGTGTATGCAAATGGAATATGGAAGCCTATTCAACTGGGTTTTAGAGAACAAAGAAGCATTGCCATTTCCATGCTATTATGAAGATATTCAAAGATGCTGGAATAGAGTAATGAAGTAGCATAGTATTAGACTTGATAGTTTTTGTTTTATTATCTTGTCTTAATGCTTTATAATCTTGGTGATATATAAACTAAGAAGCAGCAAATAGAGCAACTAACTAAGCAACCAAAAAGAGATACATTAGTAAGCTATATTCTCAGTATTACTCTGTATTCTTAGTTGTTCATTTGTAAGCAGTTGTGAGCTAATTGCTACACAGAGTTCTCTTGATATATTATATATCTCTGGTGGATACATTCAAATCCACCAGAAAGTTTTTAAAGACTTGTGTTTTTAATTACTTGTATTTTGATTCATTTCAAGTTATTATTTCGTACTCTGCAAATCAATTCACACTGATATATATATTTAAGTTAGAACAATTTTATTTGTGAAAAAGTTTCAAGAATTCCATTCAACCCCCTTCTGTAATTCTTGTTACATTGTTAAGGGACTAACAATTGGTATCAGAGCAAGCTCTTGATAAACAAAGAGTTTAAAGATCAACAAAACAACAAGATGAACAAGAAGGATGTTGGAGTCAAGATTCCTTTTCTGGATAAAGATGTTTACCATCACTGGAAGGTAAAGATGCATCTTCATTTACTTTCTCAAGATGAGGCCTATGTAGATTTCATAGGAAGAGGTCCTCATGTACCAATGAGAGCTGCAACTGGAAATGAGCCATTTGTCCCTAAGCCAAGGCATGAATGGTCTAATCCTGATATTGAACAATTTAGGAAAGATAAGAAGGCCATGAATATCCTGTTCAATAGAGTTGATGGTGATATGTTTGACAACATCATCAATTGTAAAACTGCCAAGGATGTTTGGGATACAACACAGATTATCTGTGATGGCACTGAGCAAGTTAGAGAAAACAAGATGCAGCTACTGATTCAGCAATATGAGCATTTTCATAGTGAAGAAAGTGAGTCTCTCACTGACATCTTTAGTAGGTTTCAAAACTACTAAATGCTCTGAAGTTGCATGGAAGGGTCTATCAGACAAAAGACTCCAATATGAAATTCCTTAGATCTCTTCCAAAGGAATGGAAACCAATGACAGTCTCATTAAGAAACTCTCAAGATTATAAGGAGTTTACTTTGGAGAGACTGTATGGCATCCTGAAGACTTATGAGCTTGAAATAGATCAAGATGAGAGGATGAAGAGAGGAAAGAAGAAAGGAGTATCCATTGCACTAGTTGTTGAGTTAGAAAAAGAGAAGGAGATGAAGATGGAAGCTGTTGAATCAACTTCAAAGGTATGTGGAAATAAGGGCAAGGGGCTGGTAGCAGAAAATGAAGATTCTTTGAGCCAAGATGACATGGAAGATATTGATGAACATCTAGCATTTCTTTCCAGAAGATTTTCCAAGCTCAAGTTCAAGAAGAACTTTGGAGTAGCCAAGTCAAATAGAAACATGGTGGATAAATCAAAATTCAAGTGTTTCAAATGTGGCTTGGCAGGGTACTTTTCCAGTGAGTGTAGAAAGTCAGATTCCAACAAAAAGAAGTTTAAGCCTGTGGGTTATAAACAGAAATACTTTGAGTTGCTCAAACAAAAGGAAAGGGCTTTCATTACACAGGAAAATGATTGGGCAGCAGATGGTCTGGATGAAGATGAAGATGCCAGCTATGTCAATCTAGCCCTAATGGCCAAGCCTGATGAAACAGAGACAAGTTCTTCAAGTAATCAGGGAAACAGAAAGAAGCTATGGTACTTGGATATTGGTTGTTCAAGACACATGACTGGTGATTCTACCCTGCTCACATAGTTCAAGGAGAGAGCTGGCCCAAGTATTACTTTTGGAGATGACAACAAGAGTTATACTGTGGGATATGGCTTGATTTCAAAAGACAATGTCATCATTGAAGAAGTTGCCTTAGTGGATGGTCTCAAGCATAATTTGTTGAGTATCAACCAGCTTTGTGATAAAGGCAATTCAGTAACCTTCAACTCAGAAGCCTGTGTTGTGACTAACAAGAGCAGCAACACAGTGGCTCTCACTGGTGTGAGAAAAGGAAATGTGTACCTAGCTGACTTTAACTTATCTAATGCTGAATCTGTTACTTGTCTTCTCAGTAAAGCAAGTCAGGATGAAAGTTGGTTATGGCACAAGAAGCTATCCCATTTAAACTTCAAGACCATGAATGAGCTAGTAAGGAAAGAACTAGTTAGAGGCATTCCTCTAGTGGAGTTTTCCAAGGATGGATTGTGTGATGCCTGCCAAAAGGGAAAGCAGATTAAAGCATCATTCAGAAAGAAGCTTGACTCAACAATTGAAGAACGTTTGCAACTGCTACACATGGATTTGTTTGGACCAGTCAATATGTTGTCCATCTCAAGGAAAAGATTTTGCCTAGTAATTGTAGATGATTTCTCAAAGTTCTCTTGGACATATTTCCTAAAGTCTAAATATGAGGCTAGTGAAATCATAATCAATCACATAAGGCAAGTCAATAATCATCCAGATTTCAAAGTTAGAAGAATCAGGAGTGATAATGGAACTGAGTTCAAGAATTCTGTCATGAGAGCATTTTGTGAAGAAAATGGAATTTTGCATGAGTTATCAGTAGCAAGAACCCCGCAACAGAATGGAGTAATGGAAAGGAAGAACATATCACTTATTGAAGCTTCCAGGACAATGCTTGAAGAATCTAAATTGCCAACATATTTCTGGGCTGAAGCTGTAAATACTGCATGCTACACTCAGAATATTTCTCTGGTTAATCAGGAAAGATGCATGACTCCTTATCAATTGTTCAAGAACAAGAAGCCAACTCTAAATTTTCTTCATGTCTTTGGCTGTAAGTGTTATATCTTGAGAAATCAAACTGATCAGAATGGGAGGTTTGATGTTAAAGCAGATGAAGGAATTTTTGTTGGATATGCTATTGGTAAAGCATATAGAGTCTACAATCTAAGAACCAACATTGTTGTGGAATCAATACATGTTGTATTTGATGATAAAAAGATTGAAGGACTGTAAGATGTAGACTACCATGAGAGCCTCAAATTTGACAATGTGGAGATGGTTAGTGATGACAGTGATGATGAAAGTGATCAAGAAAAAGTATCAAAAGATAATGCAGAAAAATCTACTACCAATGAAGCACAAAATTCAACATATGTCGAGTTGCATAATGCTTCATCCGTCGAGAGGCAATTTTGTTATCCGTCGGTAGATAACCAGCTTCATCCGTCGGAACTCAAAATTCACCATCCGTCGGGTTATCAAAAGAAGCTGAAAATCAAAATAGATCACCTATAGAAAGTTCCCCTTTCTTAAATCAAAGATCCACAAACTCAGGGGGAGTTTCTAATAATCAAAACTCAATCACACATCAAGAAAACAATGAGGCCTCTTCATCTAGAGCTAATCTACCTCAACAAAGGAAATGGACAAAGGATCACCCCTTTGAGCTCATCATTGGTGATGTTTCTTCTAGAGTTCAAACCAGGAGAGCAACTCAAGAAGAAGGTCTATACAGCAGCTTTCTTTCCAAGGAAGAACCAAAGAAGGTAGAAGAAGCTTTGTTGGATCTTGATTGGATTTTAGCTATGCAGGAGGAGCTAAACCAATTTGAGAGGAATAATGTATGAAAGCTGGTGCCCAAGCTTAAAGGAAAGAATCCAATAGACACCAAATGGGTATTCAGAAACAAGATGGAGGAAAATGGCATAGTAGTCAGGAACAAAGCTAGATTGGTTGCTAAGGGCTATTGTTAACAAGAAGGAATAGATTTTAAACATTTGCTCCTGTTGCAAGACTTGAAGCCATCAGAATTTTCTTAGCCTATGCAGCCCATGCCAATTTCAAGGTCTATCAAATGGATGTCAAAAGTGCCTTTCTGAACGGAGATTTGGAGGAGGAAGTATATGTAAGTCAACCTCCTGGCTTTGAAGATCCAAATTTTCCAGAACATGTCTATTATCTCTTGAAAGCACTTTATGGACTAAAGCAAGCACCTAGAACCTGGTATGACACTTTATCGAAGTTCCTTTTGGAAAATCACTTCACAAGAGGTACTGTAGATAAAACTTTATTTTTTAGAAATGTTAATGGCTCTAGCATACTTGTTCAAATTTATGTAGATGATATTATTTTTGGCTCTATAGATGATAAACTTTGCAAAAAGTTTGCCAAATTGATGCAAAGTAAGTATGAAATGAGTATGATGGGAGAACTAACTTACTTTCTTGGTTTGCAAGTTAAGCAAGTTAGTGATGGAATATTCTTTAGTCAAACTAAATACATTTTTGATCTTTTAAAGAAATTTGATCTAATGGATTGCACATCTATAAAAACTCCCATGGCTACTGCAACTAAGCTTGAATTAAACACTACTGAAAAGTTTGTGGATATTTCAAGTTATAGGGGCATGGTTGGCTCACTTCTGTACTTAACAACAAGTAGGCCATATATAATGTTTGCTACATGTTTGTGTGCTAGATTTCAGGCTGACCCTAGAGAATCTCACTTAGTAGCTATTAAGAGAATTTTCAGATATCTCAAGGGAACACCAAAACTTGGCATTTGGTACCCTAGAGATTCTGGTTTTGATCTAACTGGTTACTCAGATGCAGACTATGCAGGTTGTAGAATTGATAGAAAAAGTACAACAGAAACCTGTCAATTTCTAGGAAACAAGCTTGTGTCCTGGTTCAATAAAAAGCAAAATTCAATTTCTACTTCTGCAGCTGAAGCTGAATATATTGTTGCTGGCAGTTTCTGTGCACAGATTTTGTGGATGAAAAATCACTAGACTATGGTTTGCAAGTTGAAAGGAATCCTATTTTCTGTGATAACACAAGTGCAATTGCCATCACTGAAAATCCAGTACAACATTCAAGGACAAAGCACATAGACATCAAGTACCACTTCATAAGGGAACATGTAATGAATGGTACTGTGGAACTACATTTTGTTCCAAGTGAGAAGCAGCTTGCAGATATTTTTACCAAGCCACTAGATGAATCCACCTTCTCAAGGTTGGTAAGTGAGTTAGGTATGCTTAATTAATCTTAAATTTTTATGAAATAATTTTCCAGTTGTAATGCAGCCAGAAATTTAAATTGATTGTTTTTTTCCAGTCATAAATGAAATTTTGGTTAAGTCAAAATTTACATCTCGAGGGATGATCTTTATCCATCGAGTTTGATCATCCGTCGGAATACTATTTGCTTATAAAAATCAATTATTTTTCTGGAATACTTTATAACTCGACGGATAACAGTTTATTCTCATCCGTCGAATTGTCTTAATCTTAGCCATTAATTTCCTGAACATTATCCATTGAGTATACTTACAGTTTGTAAGCATAACACGGCGGATAATTGATGGAATTTTTATAATTTATTTTTAAACGACTATTTTAGGCAATTTTAATTGGCTACTTTATTTTACTTTATTATTTTTGAGATAGTAAAAAAGCCTATTTCATTTCCATTGCTTTTCTTTTATCATTCTCAAATTATCTGCTCCAATTTCTTTCTCTTTCAAAGCACTTACTCTCTCTCTCTCTCTGCAAGCTCTTATTCTCTAACAATGGCGCCTGTTATCAAGATTATGTCTCAAACTGGGTTCAATTATGAGAAGAATAACTTTACGGCCTTAGTGAATAAGGGGATTCAGCATTCTGGTGACTACCACAAAATGATGGATTTTGTGAAGAACTACAAGCTTAGTTATGCCATGCTGGAATCACCCACCATCTTTTGTGAAGTTGTTGAAGAGATGTGGACCACTGCTGCATACAACTCAACTGATAAGACTATCACACTCACTATCAAAGGTAATGAATTATGTATTAATAGTGATGTTATTAAAGCATGTTTCAAGATTCATGATAACACTGTGACCTCACCATACACAGACACTGATATAATTAATATGCTTAATTCTATGAACTATGCTCTTCCTACTTCTAAGTTGAGTGACATTAGGATATTGGGTCTTAGGAAGGAATGGAGTGTCATGTGTGATGTAGTGACAAAGGTCTTTTCTAGTAAAATCAGTAATTTTGATTTTGTCAATATTTCCATGCTTAACATGCTCTACATGCTAGTTATAGATAAGTACTTTAATTTTAGTGACCTTATTTTACTTGAGTTGGGTTTTAAACTAGGAGAGTTAAATAAGAGGGGTAAAAGTGTTTATTATGCTAGATTTTTCATGATGTTAGCTAACCACCTCTCTAAGGAGATTGTGCTTGAGAACCCAAACAACAAATTAGATTGTTGGGTTCAAGAGAGAAGAATCATTGCAGATTTGAACAGGGCAAATCATCACAGAGAAGTGCCACTTTTCTATTTCCCTGTAATGGATGCACCTCAGGTAAGTGAGGTAAGTTCATCTATCCCTACCATTATTCCAACCTCACTAGTTTCTTTGAGTTCTAGTGTAGCTATGGCAACTGTGTCAGTAACCCAACAGTTGCCTACCCAAGCTACCAAACCAACAAAAATTTCAAAATCTAAATCAAAGAAAGCCCCCTCTGGTATCTCTCAAAAGGTGCCAGTTGCAAAATCCACCAAAACCAAATAGGGGAGTGTGAAGGTGGGCAAGGTAGGTGAGGGAAAGGGTGAACATAAAAGAAACCCTAAGGATTAGAATGGAGAGTTGAGTGGCTCCCAGCCTAGCCACACTGCAGTTTCCCAATAAACTGCAGTGCTTAAAAAGGATAAAAGCTCATTTCTAGTTACATCCTCCCAAAAGGATGTAACTATTGAACAAAGCTCTCAACCAAGAGCACATGCCAAGAGGGTAAGGGACACTAGCTCACCCCAAACTTATGCCAGAAAAAAGAAATCCAAAACCCTTGGGGATGCACAGGGTACACACACTATGCAAACTGGTGCTAAAAATACAGTCACTGCACCTTCACAAATTCAGCTTGATGTGGCTCCAATAAATGTGGAGTCACAGCCAAAATCTCTAGTGATAGAAGCACCTCAAACACCAAATTTTCCTACAAATTCTCAGGATGTGGATATGATCAACACATCAATTCATGATTCCCTTTCTTTAACCTTGTCGGGGAAGCCAAAATCTACTGCAAGTGAGCATCATCTTTTAGATGATTTTTTGGCTCACATGCCAATTCTTTCAGGGACTGTTGAATCATCTCTGCCCAAAATATCATCAATCAACACAGAGTCCACAATAGTTTCTATTCCAAGTTCATTCATTTCTACTCTCTCGACGGATATTGCTCATCCATCGAGTAGTGGCTGTATCCCGACGGATAAGCTTAACAGCAGTTATCCGTTGGATAGAAAAATCACTAACTCGATGGATACTACTCATCCGTCGAGTGTCACTGCACAGTTTCAAACTTCATTTATTTTAAGTGCAGAAGACTTAGTGGTTGTACAGTCACTCTTAGGATTGAGGGAAGAGAGTGTTATGAGTGAGAGTCTGGGTTGCTCCCAGGAAAAAGGAGAGGAAATGAGTGAAACTATGCAATCCATTTCTTCAGGGTTGGCAAAAGAGAGTGAGAGGAGTCCCACCTTAGTAGGTGAAGGTGAGGGTGTGTGGGTGGGGAGCCAGGGTGAGACCCTGATGCAACAAAAGAGAGAACAAGAGAGAAATGCAGGTACAGGAGCTATAAGGTTGGATGTCTTTGTTAGTGAGTTAATGAATGTCCCGGATGCAGACAGGGAGGGACTATCTCAGCAACCTCAGGTTGTCATAGATTCCACCTCCCTTGATATTGGGGCATTTACACACCCTGTTTCAGCTTATCAACTTCTAGCTGAACAGGGCAATGACAATGCAGAAAGGATGCTCAATTTGGTGCACACCACACAGTCTATGCTAAGAGCTAAGGATGCTATCACAGCTTTGCCATCTATAGCTGGTGAGGTTGATTATGAGACTGGTGGTTCAGCAGATTTCTTTGGGGATGAAGGTGGAGATAGTGAAGAAGAGGCATTGGACATAGGGGGAGAAGTAGGTTCAAGTTCAAGATCAGGAATGCCATCATGGGCATTTTCAAAGCACTGTGATGAGCACTACTTCAAGACAACCCTGATTCAACTAATCAATCAGACAAATACTGTTCTTCAAACCACTACAAATGCCAACACCAAGAAACTCCTTCAAGCACATCTTGTTTCTCTACAACTGCAACAAATTCAAGGCTTCCAACATGCTAGAGATGTTAACACCATCAAGGGTGACATTGATGAGATGAAGAAGGCCATTTCAGAAAAAATGGATTCTAAACTTCCAGAAGCTACAATGTTTGACATCAAGAGGCAGCTCAGGAAAAATTCTGATCTTGCCACAAAGATAGATGCCTTGGACACAAGGATGACAGGTATGGTAGCATCTCTAACAGCCATTCATTTGCATCAAGCTCAACAGACAGATTTACTTCAGAAACTAGTGGCTGCTCAAACCTCCTCCTCTACTCAACTTGATGATAACAAAAAGGGGGAGAAAGGACCAAGTGAGGGGGAGAAGCTTCAAATTCAAATCAGTAAGGTAATTGTGCCCATAATTGCTTTTACCAAGCCACCAGTAACAAAGATTATAGATCTGATTAATGCAGCAGCAGCCAATTTAAGAGAAGCTGAAAAGGAGCAGTTGAAGCCAATCAACTGGGAGAAAATTGATGAGGACATACAAAGGAAGTTTGGGCTAGTAAAGGAACCAGTAAAGTCCGCCATTCATCACTCTGAAGTCAAACAGATCTCTGTGAATGAAATGAGCATGAACTATCTGGAAAGAGGACAGCCATCATGCATCAAATCTCCAAAGGCTGAAATTATTTTGAAGCCAAGGGTAAACCATCCAAAATCATCATTAAAGAACCCTTTGGATATAGTGTATGAGACACCTAAACCTGATGAGAAGAAGCTTTTGTCAAGGTCAATAGCCTTCTACAAGGATCCAGCTGATTCAGCTTTAAAAAGAAGAATTGCTAAAGTTTTCGGGAATGGGAAAGAAATTTGTGTGGTGGTTGGACATCCTCAATTTGCTCAAGAAAAGAGAGAAGCAAAGGCAAGATTGAAGCAGGAAGAGAAGCAAGTTATTCTAGATGCCAAAAAGGCTAAGCAAAAGAAAGAGCAAGTTGCTATCTTGGCCAAGCTACAAGCTGTAAAACCAACACAACAGGTTCCTTCTCAGCCATCTAGAATCACTGAATCTCAAGATCCAAAGAAGCAAGTTGAATCAGAACAGAAGAAATCTCAGAGATACAAGGAATTGGCCAAAAGAACCAAAAGGAAATTGAACTTTATTGGTAAGGAACTGGAGGATCAGTTTCCTAAGGAATCCACTTCAACCAAAACTCAAGCATTAAAACCCACTGTGGTATTTGAAGACATCAAGGTGGTGGATCCTTACCGGAACATTCATGGTGAACCTATTGTACCTAAGGATGAACCAATAGACTGGGAGAGCCTACCAATTCCTGACTTTAATTTGCCAATCCTTAACAAGCCAAAGAGAACAAAGTCAAGAGCAGTCAAGAAAATGAAGTTGTCACCTCTCAAATCCAAATTTTTAGTCCAAGCTCAATCTAAAGTCAACAAGGGAGATTACATGTACTTATGTTATATCAAGGAATTCTCTGATCTAAATCTTTATCTGGATGAATTGGAAGAAGTGAGAGGAATTGATGCATACAGAAATCTACCGGAAAGGTCAGTTTTCAAGTACAAGGGAGGAAAGGAGATCCAATGGCCACTTCACAGGATCCTTCAAGAAAGCCAAGCTGTACTAATAAAGGTTTATTAATCTTTCAAGAAGAACTTTGGGTTCAATGTAACTACATGAAGATTGGTTCTAAAGAAGATTGAAGAACTGAGGAGTATTAGAGCTAAAGATGCACTCCCAAAGACTCTAATTATTCCTTACACAGGGAAAAAAGTTCATCTAAGGCCCTACTGGCTGATGGAGTTCATGGATGACAAAGGGTTTAGAAGATTTTTTAGATTAGAAGACCAATTGAGCATCTCTGGAAATGAGACTCTCTTGGAGATGCAAGAAAAGCTAAATCTCTCAGATTCTGATGAACTGGAATTCCACAGACAACTCCAAAATCAGATAGATGAAAACAACAGAAAGCTTGGAAAGAGATCCAGAACTTCAAGGAACAAGATAAATCTGCTCAGGCTAGAGGAGCACCTTGAAAAAGACTGTGAGCTAAACTTTGTACATTTTGTTATTTGAAGCACTTTACAGTTTTATCTATCCACTTTCAAAGTTGTATTTTTAAGGTGTTTTGTTATCATCAAGTTTCTCTTAATTTATGGATAGAATTCCAGTAGACATAAATTGGGGGAGATTGTTATGTATATGTTATGTACTTGATGATTTCATTAACAAAACACTTTGGTAGATTTTACTTAGTGAAAAATATAGCACTCGATGGATAAGGATTATAGTCCCGACGGATGACTCAATATAGTCCCGACGGATGATGATTTATTATTCACCGAGTGAGTAGCTTATGTAACAATAAGTCTGTAGCACATTTCTGCATACATCTTTCTATAAATTCTGTAGTAGCATATAAGTCATGATTGACTTTAACTAGATATGCAGAATAGGTTGATTAACTATACATAGATGATTTCTTGTAATTCTGCATAAATGAAATGAAGTCAAGTGCCAAATAGCTACCAACGGATGATCAACAAAGTTGTCGACGGATGATCAACAAAGCTGTCGACAAATGATCAATAAAGCCATCGACGGATGATCATGTAATCAACGGATAATCATTTCAAACATCCGTTGACAGTGACAACACAGTCACATGCGTCGAGTGTATGCAAATGGAATGTTGAAGCCTATTCAACTGGGTTTTAGAGAACAAAGAAGCATTGCCATTTCCATGCTATTATGAAGATATTCAAAGATGCTGGAATAGAGTAATGAAGTAGCATAGTATTAGACTTGATAGTTTTTGTTTTATTATCTTGTCTTATTGCTTTGTAATCTTGGTGATATATAAACCAAGAAGCAGCAAATAGAGCAACTAACTAAGCAACCAAAATGAGAAACATTAGTAAGCTGTATTCTCAGTATTTCTCTGTATTCTTACTTGTTCATTTGTAAGCAGCTGTGAGCTAATTGCTACACAGAGTTCTCTTGATATATTATATATCTCTGGTGGATACATTCAAATCCACCAGAAAGTTTTTAAAGACTTGTGTTTTTAATTACTTGTGTTTTGATTCATTTCAAGTTATTATTCCGCACTCTGCAAATCAATTCACACTGATATATATATATATATATATATTTAAGTTAGAACAATTTTATTTGTGAAACATTTTCAAGAATTCCATTCAACCCCCCTTCTGTAATTCTTGTTGCGTTATTAAGGGACTAACAATAAGAGCATTTGAAATATCAGCTTCTTCACCATCATTAGATTATTCATTTGCAATTGGATCTTGAACCATATGCTGAACTTCATCGCCAGCTTCAGCATGTAAGATAGAATCAGTAATTGGTGTAGTATATGATCCAGCAGCTTCAGAAGCTTCCATACCATCGGCAGTTAACTCCACATCTTCAATAATTGTAGATAATTGAACTGGAGCCTCTAAATTTACTTCCAGAACCTCAGTTCCTGTAGAGTGTTGTGGTGACCCTATAATGAATGAAACTTTATGAATGGACTTTTGTGCTACTACATCTTCAGCAACAACAGGGATTACTTCAGGTGGTGGAATAGTAGATTGAATGTACTATTTTTCAGTAAAAACATGGATTGCTATATGTGGTGGAATATTAGATTGAATGGACTGCAAGAAAGTATCAGTACTTAGACATGTAGGGAGTTTATCAGCACTTGGTATATCAGAGTTTATTTGGGGGTCAATAGATTGTTGTTTAGCAGCTGTTTCTTGTCAACTGTGTGCACCTGCAAAATATAACAATTATCAGTTAATCTCTATATTCTTTTAAAGTAGTCTCACTACTCTTCACACTACACAGCTCATGACTTTTAATTGTCAGAGTTTCCTCACAAGGATTACTAAATCCTGTCTCTCATCTACCTCTCCTTTTGCCAGGAAGGATCCTGCCTCTCTTTAATTCTGTTTTTCTCTAAATCTTTTCACACAACTCACAGAAAAGCTCAGATAAGTTGTCCTACAGAAATAAGAGGTGGCTAAAGAAGGGTGGTCTGTGTTAATACGACTAGAGGTAGTCCTTAAATAAGGTCTAGAAATATTCATACCAACAGGATTTATAACATGCATAATAAATGCTAAAAATACCAAATCGGTATTTAGAATAAATGCTAAAAAAGTAAAACATTAATTATACTTTGTGAATCTGAAATCACAATTGAACTCACAATCGAAACTGTGGTTATGAAAGTTATTGTTCACCATTTATGGGAACCTTCATTTGAATTAGAGAGGATTCGACCGGGTTACTATTATGTACCATGGTCTCAAACCTTGTTCTTCTTGCAAAGAACTGACACTTGAATGTGTTATTAAAAGTTATCATAGGGTCTTCAGTAAAAACTGATGAAACTCCTGTGTTTCTGTTGGTGTCATAAAGATCTACCTCAGCATGTATTCTCTTACCAACTTAATGTTGTTTCTAAGTGGTGAGCATAGTTCCAAGAACCATATCACTTGATTTTGGAAACATTTGAGAAATGGATTCAAGTGTTTCATTTTAAAGAAGAAATTTGAGATAGAAAATAAATGATTTTGAGATTGAATGTTGACAACTTCCTTTAAAAGAAAAAGAAAGTCTCAAATAGTATGTCGTGTTCCATAATATCAGACTTTTGAAACATAGACATGTTTAGACATTTTGATAAACAAGAACACTCAAAGATCATAATTCTCATAAGATCAGATTTAAACCTTTTATCAATTACTTCTGTGATATAAGTTGCTTCCTATAATGTTGTGCTCAAACTGTACTGTAGTGAACATATGTAACTCAAATAGAGATTAGTGGTACACATGCACTATTAAATATTTATTGTAATTAAACATGCGGTACTAATTTGAATTAAACAATCATAATAAGTTAAGAACAAAAGAAAAATAATAAACATTCATTCAACTAAGAAATCAAAGAAGGCAAAAGATATTTCATTAATATTAAAAAGATGAGTATAAAATTTTAAAAATAAAATCCTAACTTAATCTAAACTACTCAGTCTTCTTCTTCTTCTTCTTCTTCTTCTTCTTCTTCTTCTTCTTCTCATCCTCTTCCTTCTTCGTCGCCCTAGCGATGGAAGATGCGAGACTTGGTACTTGCAAGATAAATAGTGTTCTCTTGCAGTGCCAAACATTCGAGGCGACGTTGCTCGGCCTCCTTAGCCCTTCGCATCTCCTCAAAGTGGACATTCATTCCGAAAAGATGCAGTGATAGGGTGTCGTCCCAGTGGAGATGTTAAAAAATTGACTATGAAAGTCCATTCGGAGGATAATCTTGACTGTCAAATATGACCCTGAGACAGAAGAGATTGAAGTATAACCTTCCTGGTTTAGGATTGGGAACTGGTTGATAAACTCTGTGTTTGAGAGAACAGATGGTAGCCATAGAATTTTTTAGTACAGGAGTTTTGGATGAAAAGGTTTGGGAAGATGAAGAGTTGTGTATGAGAAAGCAGTGATTTTTTTTTGGAAGTTGAGGGTATGTATTTATAGGAGACGAGATAGGAACTGAAAAGACTCTTTGATTAACCATGTAATAATTAAACATATCATGCATACACTCTTATGCGTATCTAGGTAAACAAAAAGTAATCTCCCTTTTTCAGATTCCTATTTACAATGTAAGTACTCGAGTGTTCGATAGTTACTTAAACCAATAGCTAACCCATGTAAGTAAGATTTTCCACTAACTCACTGTTAATTAAAAATACTAATGAACCATTTATTCAAAATAATCAATAAACTATAATAGTCAATCAAGTTTTGACCATTATCAGTATTTAATCAGAACTATCAGGATTTATCAGTCAACACAAGTTTGACCAATATCAGAATTTAATAACTACTGTCAGGATCTATCAGTCAAAATAAGTTTGACTAATATCATAGCTTATACACATAATCAGAGTTTGACATGCAGATATTAAATAAAATTAATTGCATGCTTGCATGGCATCAGAATTTAACACAATTATCAATATGTAGCAAGTAATGATACATAATGATAAGATACTATACTCTAACTATTAGTAGTTATTCCTTAATTATCAGATTTTCAGAAATGTCCTGATATCATTCCAAATTCATTCACCAATCTTATGAAAGTAGCTTCACAGATAGGCTTGGTGAATATATCTGCTAATTATTGATCTATTGGAACAAAGACCAATTCCACTGTACCTTCTTCCACATATTTCCTTATGAAATGGTACCTAATGCTGATGTGTTTAGTCATTGACTGATGCATTGGATTTCCTGTCATTGCAATAGCACTTGATTATCACAATATATAGGAATAGAAGAATAGTCTAACCCATAATCCGGTAACTGATTCTTCATCCATAGAATCTGAGCACAACAGCTTCCTGCAACAATATATTCAGCTTTTGTAGTTGATTTGGAAATTGACTTTAATTTCTTGCTATACCAAGACCAATCAACCACCAAGAAATTGGCAGCTTCCAAAAGTGTTTTTCCTGTCTATTTTGCATCCTGCAAAATCAGCATCGGGATATCCAGTTAGCTTAAAATATGAATCTAAAGGATACCATAACCCCAGATTCATGGTGCCTTTAAGATATTTAAAAATTCTTTTCAGAACTAATAGATGTGGTTCCCTTGGATCAGCCTGAAACCTTGTACAGAGACAGGTAGCATATATGATATCAGGTCTACAAGCAGTCAAATATAGGAGTGAGCCAATCATACCTCTGTAGTTAGTTATATCTACTGAAGAACCTATATTTAATTCTAACTTGGTTGCAGTGGCCATGGGAGTTGATGCAGTTGAGCTGTCTTGCATTCCAAATCTTTTGAGCAAATTCCTGGTGTATTAGGATTGATTTATGAAGATTCCTTCATCAGTCTGTTTTACTTGTAACCCATGAAAATAACTCAATTCTCCCATCATACTCATTTCATATCTAGATTACATTAGCTTTGCAAATCACTCACAAAATTTATCATAAGTAGATCCAAAAATGATATCATCAACATATATCTGTACTAATAACAAGTCCTTACCATGGTATTTATAAAAAAGATTTTTTTCAATTGTACCTCGTATGAAACCATTTTCTAACAGAAATAGAGCCAATGTTTCATACCAGGCCCTTGGAGCTTGCTTTAGTCCATATAGTGCTTTATCCAGTAAGTATACATGATCTGGATACTTTGGATCAATAACCCTGGAAGATGTTCAACATAAAATTCCTCTTCGAGTTCTTTATTTAGAAATGCACTCTTAATTTCCATTTAAAACACTTTAAACTTCTTGTGAGCAGCATAGGATAGAAAAATTCTTATTGCCTCAAGTTTTACAACTGGAGCAAAAGTCTCATCATAATCAATGCCTTCTTGTTGTGAATAGCCCATTGCAACCAGTCTTACTTTGTATCTTGTAATAATGCCCTCACTATCAGTTTTGTTTCTGAACACCCACTTTGTACCAATAATTGATTTGTTCTTTGGTCTTGGCACAAGAGTCCAGACTTTGTTCCTTTCGAATTCATTAAGCTCCTCTTACATTGCTTTAACCCAGTCAGTATCTTGAAGAGCTTCTTCCACCTTCTTGGGTTCAGTTTGAGATAGAAAAGAGTGGTAGAGACATTCATTTTGAGTGACTTTTCTGGTTCTTACACCACTATCAGAATTTCCAATGATTAAGTCAGGTATGTGTGACTTAGACTATTTTATTACAGATGGAAGTTGACTCCTTGAAGAAGAACCTCCCCCTTGATCCATGAATTCTCAGTATTTGACTCATCAGAATTTGAGGAATGAGAGTCTGGTGACTTATCTACTGATGTTTCTGGAGTTGAATCACTTATAGAAGACTCTGGATTTGAATCACCCATCAATATATGCTTCAGTGTTTGAAGAATTTACACTGTCATGTGGATCATCAGAGCTTTGAGTGCTATCAGGATTTACTGTATCAGGATCGGGATTTAAGAGTTCAGCATATGTTACTTCATGTTCAAATTTCTACTTGCCATGGTCATCTACATCTTCTAGACTTGTAATATTCTTGTCATCAAAAGATACATGTATAGATTCCATGATTGTCCTTATTCTTAGGTTGTAGACTCTGAAGGCTTTTGTAGATAATGGATATCCTACAAAAATGCCTTCATCAGCTTTTAGATCAAATTTGGTAAGTTGCTTCAGATGAGTTTTAAAAAAAACATTTGCAACCAAAAATGTGAAAGTATTTCAAATTTGGCTTTTTTCCCTTTACCATCTCAAATGGTGTTTTCTATGCATGTTGATCAATGTTGCATTTTGTGTAAAGCAAGCAGTTTTGCACAACATCGGCTCAGAAGTAGGTAGGCAATCTTGCTTTCTCTAGTATGGTTCTTGCAGCTTCTATGAGAGTTTTATTCTTTCTTTCAACAACTCCCTTTTGTTATGGAGTTCCAGGAGCAGAAAATTCTTGTTTTATCCCCTTGAGTTTGTAGAACTCTTCAATAGAACTATTCTTGAATTCAGTTCCATTATCACTTCTGATGATCTTCACTTTGTATATTGATCCTTTTTCCAACTCTCTCACATGATCAAGAAGAATGGATGGAGATTCATCCTTGGTGTGCAGAAAATACACCCATCTGTATATTGTGTATTCATCAACAATTACGAGTGCATACCTCTTCTTGGCAATTGACATAACATTTACTGGACCAAAAAGATCAATATGAAGTAGATGATATGGTTCAAGAATGGAGGATTCAGTTTTACTCTTGAAAGATGTTTTCCTTTACATGGTTTTTTGGCATAAGTCACATATGCCATCAGGAGTAAAGACTGTATTGGACAATCCTCTCACAAGATCTTTCCTCACAGGTTCATTGATATTGTTGAAATTGAGATGAGAAAGTCTTGTATGCCAGTTCCAGTTGTCTTCCACAGATGCTCTACTAAGTAGATAAACTTCTGATTCATCAGAATTTGTGGAGAACTTGGCTTCATATAAACTACCATGTCTTACACCAGTCATTACAATCTTCCCATCAAACTTACTAAAAATTTCACAATGCTCCTCATAAAAGTTCACATGGTAACCTTTGTCATAGATTTGACTCACACTGATCAGATTATGCTTGAGTCTTGCAACCAGAGCTACATTCTCAATGATGACATTACCACTTTTTATTTTTCCATATCCCAAGATTTTTCCTAAGTTTCCATCTCCATAAGAAATACTTGAGCCAGCTTTCTCCTCAAATTCTAATAGCAGGGATTTATAACCGGTCATATGTCATGAGCATCCACTGTCCAAGATTAGAGTATTTCTCCTGATACCATGCAATCAGTATTTGAAATCAGTTAGTGTTTTTAAGGACCCAGACTTGCTTGAATCCTTTGGCCTTTTTAAGTTTGTTAACATATGCAGTAGAAGACTTCTTATTATAGTTTATATTAACATCCATATTATCAGTATTTACACATGCAGAAACATATTTTGCTTTATTTAAAGAGGGTTTCAGTTAATAATAATCATAATACAAACTGTGATGCTCTTTACATGTATAAATATAATGTCAAACACTACACAATGAAAACAAGGACTCTGTGGTTTATATCTAACTTTTCTAATCCTAAACTCTGATTTGGGAGGAACAGTATTTATCTCTTTATTCTTCCTGCAAGAATTAACAAGATGATTAGTACTACCACAGTTCAAACATGTCATTCTAGGTGCATCGGGAGGGGGTTAGATAATTACCATTCTTATTAACACCTATCTTGCCATTTCTATTTTTCCTAAGCCTTTTCTCCTTGTTTTTCATGTGTAAATCCTTCATTTTGCTTGTGCTTTTTTCTAAGTCATTAAACCAATATTTACTGATTTTGTGTGAACTTGTTCATTCTTATCAGTAATTAAGTTTGATCTAGGTGCTGAGGTTGAACCTACCTCATTAACTGATTTAACAGCATCAACACTTGGATTAAACTTAATGGTCATTAACTGAACCTTGTTCAGTTTGACCTTTGCATCAGTATTTAGTGGTTTATTTTTCTCAGTTTCTTTTTCAATTTTCTTATCATAATTAGATCTATTAGCATATCCTAATCCTCATCCCTAGCAGCCATTCTCTAAAATTTCTTGAGTTATTTTTCCTGAGTTAGTCCAAAGTTTGATAACATCTCTTTCTTTAGCTAACTCCTTTTCTAGATAAGCATGCTTTTCTAACAGTTTCTCTTTAACATAAATAACATTACCTCTTTCTTTTTGAATTTCTAGCATGGAAAATAACTCAATTTCTAGGTGATCATTCCTTTTCTTTAACCCAGAGTTTTTACTCTTGATTCTATTATTCTCAATGGTTTGATCCCTCTAACTAACATACGGAGAGTTTTAAGAAACAATCTTAATTTACAGATATCATTGGTATCAAAAGCAAGGGTAGTCTGAGGTACCTTTAATTCAGCATTATCAGCCTCGGTATCCACATATGCCATGAGAGCATAATTGACCTCATCATCAGAATCTGATGAATCATCCCAGTTTTTCTTCTTTGAGATCAAGGCTTGTTTCTTCTCAGCTTTGGGTTTTCTGCAGTCAGCTGCAAAGTGTCCAATTCCATCACAGTTTTAGCATCTTTCCTTTGACTTGTCAAGTTTTCCAGATTTTGTTTTCTTCCGGTCAGTACTTCTCCTGTTATTCCTCTTATCAGAGTTTGCGGAACTAGAACCTTTTCCGGAAAAATCCCTTTCTTGAAGTTCTTATAGACCATTTTCTTGAAACTTTTAACTAATAGAGAGGCCATTTATTCCATGTCTTCATTGTTTTCATGATCACTGTCAGTATCTGATTCATTATCAGTATTTGAGTCATCATCAGAGTTTGATGATTCAGTATCTGACTTTGCAATCATAGCTTTTCCTTTGGAGTAGCCTTTTCTCCTAGCTTTCTCATTTGGCTTTTCTTCAACTTTGAGTACAACTGGTCTAGACTTGGATCCTTTTCCCTTGCTTCTTTGCTCCATCTCTAGTTCATGAGTTTTCAGTATTCCATAGATCTCATCTAGAGGTGTATCATCAAGTTGATAGTTATCCCTAATTGATGTGACCTTAAAATCCCATTTATCAGGGTATGCAAGTAGAAACTTCAAGTTTGAGTCCTCTAAATCATATTCCTTGTCGACGGGAGACAAGTCATTCAACAGCTTCTGAAATCTGTCATAGATCTCAGTTAAGGACTCATTATCTCTTGAGTTAAAGTGCTCAGATTCTTGTGTAAGTACTGTCCTCCTGTTCATCTTGATAGCAGTTGTGCCTTGACGCTTTACTTCTAAAGTATCTTATATCTCTTTTGTTGTTTTACATCCAATAACCCTATTAGACATAACACTATCAGAACTGCTGTGCAAGATGTGTCTGACTTTTGCAACCTTCATAATAGATGAAAGATCTGCAGGAGAGTAGTCCTTCCTTTCTCTGTCAACCATCCTTTCTGGTTCTCCTACAACAGAAACAACTACCTTCATTGGTTTATGAGGACCATCATAAATCCTACTTAAATATTCAGGATTTGTGGCTTCCAAGCACATGGTCATCCTGACTTTCCAGATTGGATATTAATGTATCTTCGGGATTAGCATCTTGATTGCTTCATACCTACTCATGTTGTTGTTAATCTATAATCTAGATGATGGTGGTGGTTGTGGATTCTATGGTGCTTCTTTATCTACCATTAAAGATTGATTTTCAGATCTTAAAATGTCTGTATGTTAATAGAAAGCTCTAATGTCAATTTTTAGGTGTGTAATCAACTGTAGAGGGAAGGGGTGAATACAGTTTATTCAAATAATTCGACAAAGCTTCAACAGGATCAACAGTTTTTATATTAATAGATAAAAACTGATTACAAACGTACTTTCTCAAAAGGATGAAAAAATATCCTTGAGAGCTGCTAGGTTATGCGAATGATATAACAATGTTCGTAATGCTTATAGCATGAAGCCAATCTGTGCTTTATATAGAGCACAATTACACAATCAATAAGGAATCCTATTCAATTACAATAAGGTAACCTATCCATGTATGATTGCTTCTGAGATAAAGTCCTTCACCGCCTTGAATTCCTGCTTTCCTTTTTCTCCTTGAATATCTACTGAAGTGACAAAATTTGATGACATCATATGCTGATCATCAAGCACTGATATAAGTATTGATGACGTCACTCTTCAGTAAATACTGATATAAGTCCTGATAAGAACTTCTGATAGTTTCTGTCCAGTTATCATCAATTATATCTAACACTTTAAAAAAAGCGAAGGAGTTGTTTTGAGTAGCAGGGGAAAGTTAAAAACTTGTATGGTCATGCTCTTTATATTGAGAAATAGTAGTTAAAAAATTGCATGAACATGTCATCCTGATGTGTGACCATGCTGAATGAAGAAAATTTACACATAGTATTTCTGGGTTTGCTGCTTGATCATGTGGCACCCTGCGTGACCATGCTTATTGCTGCAAAATTGATCGATCATAACTCTTATTTTTGTGTGGGCATTCCAAGTAGGTGCATGAACATGCTAAACTGATGAAACTTAAGTGCACTAGCAAACCTTGGGTGCATGACCATGTTGTAGAGATGCGTGACCATGTCGAATCCCTAGAAATAATGTAAAGCAACCTATACAATTGGCATAAGCTTGTTGAAGAGCGACCAAGCTTTTTGCTATAAATTTAGTCATTGATCCCCCTTTTCCTACGTGAGCATACTGGAGTATTGACATAAGCATGCCAATCACAAAAATAGTCGAGGTATCATATTGGTGCTACATGATCATGTTGAAAACCTTTGTGACCATTTACAATGTTGAAATTCGTTCGAAGCACCCTTTTTAATGCATAGACATGCCAAAACAACTGCATAACTATGAAGTTGGTAGAAATTCGAGGCCATCTATCCACACAATAACTCCAACATCAAGCCTCCATAACTCGATTTGGGAGATTGTTCTTCTTAATAAGCACAAACTTAGATTTATCCACAACCTGTACCAATTTTCCAACCAGTTTAAAAGAATATCAATGCATAATAATGGGGATAAAATTTTCTATTAAATATAATAACCATTTTACACAAGGACAAAGATATAAAGATACTGTTATTCCCAGTGGACTAACAATGAGATTTACAGAAGGGGGTTGAATGTAAATCTCAAAACTTTTTCAAGTTTTGAGCAGTTTGTGAGACTAAGTGTTTGAGTGATCAAATGTGTGTGAATTGCTTGGAGCTGATGCAGACAGATATATATTCAAACACAAATGTAATGAACACAAAGAACTTAAAAACTTTTCTGGTGGATTTGTTGTTCCACCAGAGATGTGTTATTTCAGAAAATCTGTGATTCAAAATTAAATCACAGCTGCTTCCTAGTACAAACTAGATGATTTTCTCTCTTGATATTTCTAAACAGCTCAGGGAAAAATTCACATCTAATTACTAGCTACTACCTGGTTTATATAACACCAAGTTTACAAGTGAAGACAAAGATAAAGTACAATAAGACAATAGTTCTCCATTTGTTTCTGTTCCATTTTTATCCAGTGTAATATGGAATTATCTGTTGACTTTCCATTATGAACCAGACAAAAAATGGCTGCTTTTTCTGCTGTTCCTGAAATAGGCTACCACATCTCTGTCAATCCATGTGCCTCTGTCAGCTTTGTTAACTGTCACTATCAACTGCTATGAGACTGAGCATCCGTTGAAGCTTTCATCCGTTGATGGCTTTATCCGTTGATGCTCTAGCAGTGCATCCGTTGAAGCTTTCATCCGTTGATGGCTTTATCCGTTGATGCTCTAGCAGTTGAAGCTTTATCCGTTGAAGCACTTATCCGTTGATGGATATTATCCGTTGAAGCATTAGAGGCATCCGTTGAAGCTTAGTTTCTCATCCGTTGAAGGTCTTCAATATCCGTTGACACTTCTTCACTTATACAAAATTACAAGGCATGAAATGTTTACAATTAGCCCTCCTATTTGTACATCCATTAGTAGTCAACATGACTGATTATCTACTAACAACATCTAAGAATTACAGCTTGAAATCAGAGAGTGAGATGTGCTACAATACCAAACTTATTGCTAAGTAAGGCTACTCCTTCAACGGATAGCCAAGATGGTCTTATCCGTTGAGGCTACAAACACTAGATTTCTACTTAAGTGTTTTGCTGAACTTATCATCAAACTAATACACATATTCCTAACAATCTCCCCCTATTTATGTCTACTAGAACTGTAGGCATAAATTTGGGTTTAGCTTGATGATAACAAAACATTTAACAAATATATAAACTGTAACTAAGCAGAAATTCAAAAGTGCTGCAAAAGTGTATATGCTGAGATGAAATTGAAGAAATACATTGTTTCCAAGGGTGCTCCTTTAGCTTGAGCAAATTACTTTCTTTTCCTTTGATCCCTGGTTTTCTTTCCTAGCCTCCTGTCATTCTCCTCTATTTGAAGTTGAAGTTGTCTGTAGAATTCAGCTTCATCTTCTTCATTGATATCTAACTTAGATTGCATATCCTTGAGAGTTTCATTACTGGCAATCTTTAGCTGATCTTCAATTCTGAAAAATCTTCTGACTCCTTTGTTGTCTCTGAACTCCATCAACCAATGAGGTGATTTGTGAATTGTAATACCTCTCTCTGGAATGAGTAAGGTTCTAGGCAAAGCATTGGGCTCCCTCCAAGTTTTCCTTATGTTGGCAATCTTGTTGAGAATCTCAGTCCTGGCAGTTCTGGTAAAGTCAGAATCCTTATGTATGGCTGAGTAGACTCTAATCAAGGTAGTGTAGCCTTCATTCAGAATTATGTGAAGAGGCCATGTTCTTTCCCCAACTCCTTTGTATTTGAACACTAGTCTTTCTGGTAGCTGTCTGTAGGCAGCTATTCCCCTTACATCCTCCAGCTCATCCAGATAGAGTTCAATGTCTGAAAATTCTTTTATGTCACAGATGTGAACATAATCATCTTTAGAGTTTTGAGGTTTGGACTTAGGCTTTTGTGTGAATTTGATTGAGGCTTTAGAAGGTGTTGATTTGATTCTTGTTTTCTGCTTCTTTGATGGTGGAGAAGAGGTTAGGAAGGTGGGCAATTTGATGGTGTCCCAATCAATTGGTTCCTCCTTGGGAATGATTGTTTCACCATGAATGTTCATGAAGGGGTCAGGTACAATGGGTTCAGGAATAAAGGGTAGTGGTTTGGATATTGATTGGGTTTCTTCAGTCTTATCTACCTTCTTTCTCTTTGCATTAACCTTCTTTCTTTTCCCTTTCTGCCATTCTTCCTTACTTCTTTCCTCCATCTCAGTACCAACCATGTCCCCCATAGCTTCATCTTCACCTTTGTCTTCAATTACTTTCTGATCATCAGCCTGACTTGACTCTAGCTGTTTTTCAAGCTTTGCTTGTGCTCTTTTGTCAGCCTCTAGTTGTTTGGCTTCTTCCTTCAACCTTTTGGTTTCTTCCTTCTTGGCTATTGAGAATTTGGGATGTCCTTGCATCACACATATGCTCTTTTCCTCTCTGAAAATAATAGCCATGTTTCTCCTTACAGCCTCATCCATGGTCTCTTTGAGATATGCAATACTTCTTCCTAAAAGCTTGTCCTCATCTGCTTTTGGAAGAGGAAAATCCACCTCTTTTAGAGGATTCTTTGTAGAGTCCTTATTGGATCTGTTGTTGGGCTTGAGAACCATAGGTTGCAGATCTTTGGAAAAAGTTTCTCCATCCTTATGCCTCCCTACTGGCTTGAGTTCCATAATAATTGATTCCACTTTTGTGTTATGCTTCACAGATTGTGATTGAGAAATTGTAGAACCAAATATTAGTTGCATCTTTTCATCAATCTTCTTCCTTTGCTCTTTGACTTGCAATTCAGCTGCTGTTATCTGGATTAGATCAATTCCATCTAGCTTTCCTTTGACTTGAATTAGTGGAGAAGTTGTGATGACAGGAACTAGCACTTGAGAAATCTGAACTGTTGTAGATGGCTCTCCTTCCCCTTTATTCTCCCCCTTTTTGTTATCATCAATGGTAGGGGTCAAGCCTTGAGCTTGTGCCAGCTGCATGAGTAGATTTGTTTGAGTTTGTTGATTCTGAAGAATGGTGACCATAGAGTCTTCAATGATTTGAACCCTATCTTCCAATCTGGCCAGCCTTTTGTCAGCATCAGAGGCCTTCCTTAGTCTCCCCAACAAATCTTGCATAGTACCATAGGGTATAACTGAATCCAATTTCTCAGCATTGTAGGATTTCAGATCAGCAATGTCCAGCTTGAGCTCATCCACACTTAGATTGTGCTGGTAATGCTGCAACTGCAAGAGATGCAGAGATTCCAGATGAGCTTGAAGAATTGCCTTGGTACCAGCATCCTGAGTCTCCTGAATGGCCTGCTGAATTGTCATGACTTGTTTGACCAAAGTGACACCAAACTCTCCTGGTGTTGATGGTTTTGCCCATGCCCATGCAGGAAGATTAGGAACAGAACTTGGGCCTGCTACTCCCCCTAAGTTCATGCTCTCATTCAAAGAATTGGAGTCATCATCATTAGAATTTACTCCAAATTCTTCAGATGGCTCACCAGCTTGAGAAGGCAGCCTGTTGACAGCAGCTTTGTCTCTTAGAAGAGATTCTGAAGTGTGTACAATGTGTAGTGTCTGTTCTGCCTCCACATTGCCCTGTGCAGCCAACAATTGATAGGCTGAAACAGGGTGAGTAAAAGTGTCAGCATCTAAGGAAATGTTATCAATGACAGCTTTGTAGTGTTGCTGAAATTGTCTTCCCTTATCTGCATCATCCACTTTCATTACCTCACTAGCAATGGCTGGATCCACCCTTATAGCTTCTGTACCTGCCTTTCTCTCAATTTCTCTCTTTTCTTGCATCAGGGGCTCCCCCTGGCTCACACACACCCTCACACCCTCACCTTCACCTTCTAAGGTGGCACTCCTCTCACTTACTTTTGCCATGCTGGAAGAAATAGCATGCATTTGGTGACTCTCATCCTCTCCTTTTGCCTGGGAGCAACCCAGCCTCTCACTCAAAAAATCACTCCCTTCCCTCAAGCCTAACAGTGATTGTACAGTTTCCATGTCCTCTACAGTTGGAGTTGTTTCTGTTAAGTGTGTAGAGGCCATCAACGGATAGGGAGTATCTGTTGAAGTGGAAACTGATGGTATCAACGGATAACTGCTGTTAAGCTTATCCGTTGAAGAACAACCACTTGTCAACGGATGAGAGATATCCGTTGAAGAAGGAAATGATGTAGAGATAGAAAGTGATATAATTGTTGAATCTGTGTGGATTGATTTTAAGTGAGGTGACACAGATTCTGCAACTACATCTGAAAGAATTGGCTGATGATCCAACAAATCATCTAAAAGATGATGATCACCAGGTTTTGAGTGGGGCTCCTCCCTGAGTTTTAATGAGGGAGAATCAGGAATTGATGTGAATATCATATCCACATCCAGAGAGGGAGTAGGAGAGTTTGAGGAATGGTGTGTGTCTATATTGAGAGAATGGGGCTGTGATTCCACATTTGCTGGAATCACATCAAGCTGAATTTGAGAAGGCACAGATACTGGTGGGTGTATCTGTGCTGTGTGTGCCCCTTGTGTGGAAACTAGGGTTTTGGCCTTCTTCTTCCTTGAAAAGGCTTGAATTGGTGAATGTTTAGCTTCAGTGTCCCTCCCTCTTTTGTTCTGTGTCCCTGGATGGGGACTATTTTCAATAGTTACATCCTTTTGGGAGGATGCAACTAGGGATGTGCTGGACTCCTTTTGAACCACTACAGTCTTTTGAGAGACTGTGGCTTGACTGGAATGGGTACCACTCACCTCTCCCACCTTATCCTGGGGGGCTTTTTGATGTTCACCCCTCCCCTAACCACTCACACCCTGTTCACTCCCTTCAGGGTTTATGGTAGTTGTTACAACTGTGGTCTTTTGAGAAACAACAGAGGTAGGTTTCTTTGACTTGACTTTGGAGATTTTAGATTTGGTGGCTTTGGTAGGAGCCTGTTTGGACAATGACACAGGTTTAATAGCCACACTAGAAGGCAAAGAAATATTGGGGTTGGAAATAGTAGGAGTTACAGAAATATTTACCTCACTTACCTGTGGTGCATTCATGATTGGCAAGTATACCAATGGCACCTGGCTGTTGAGGTTCATTCTCAAAAGGTCTGCAAGGACCCTTTTCTCTTGTGCCCAGCATTTGAGTTTATTAATCTCATTGGATATAACCAAACCTTCAGCAACATGGTTAGCCAATAACATAAAGAATCTAGCAAAGTAGATGTTATGTGGTCTATTAGCTTTGTTACCTAATCTGGAACCTAATTCTAGCATAACACAGTTGCTAAAATTAAAGTACCTATCAGAAACTAGCATATAGAGCATATTAACAAGAGATGAAGTGATAGCATCAAAATTGCTAATCTTCCCAGAGAAAACCTTAATGAAGGCATCTCCAAGAAAACTCCATTCTTTCCTAAGGCCTTTCCTTCTAATACTACATAAACTAGCAGAATCAAAAGCATAGCCTATGGAATCTAGCATAGCAGAGATATCTTTATCAGTGTGTGGTGTCATGGTATTGTTCTCAGGCAACTTAAAGCAAGATTGTAAATCATCACAATTAATGCAATAGTCCTTACCTTTGAGAGAGAAGGCAATAGTCATATCTGTGGAGTTGAACTCTGCAGTTGTCCAAATCTCCTCAATCACTTCACAGTAGATGGTTGGGGCTTCCAGCATTGCATAGCTTAGTTTGCAGTTCTTGATGAAGTCCATCATCTTGTGATAATCAGAATGGGCTTCCTTCTTTTCAACCAAGACTATGAAATTATTCTTTTCATAAACAAATCCTGTTTGAGACATAATTTTGACTACTGGTGCCATTTTTGTGAGTAGAGGTTGCAGAGAAGAACTTGAGAATTGAGAGAGAAAGAGAATGATAATTGCAAGAAAGCGTAAAGTGAAAATAAGAATTCAATTGGGCTTTTATACTTTCTTGAATTAAAACACAAATTAAAACAATTAAATGATACTTTTAAGTAAGTGAAAGCCGTTCAGGAATAAAAGAAACTGTAGAAATTCTGAAAACTACCGTAAATACAAATACATACAACACTGTATATCCGTATCAACGGTTGAGTAAAAGAATCAACGGTTGTGACTCACTAACGTGACACATCAACGGATAAGGTAAATAGTTATCCGTTGATGAACAACACTATTTTATCCGTTGAAGGATAAAATTACCAGAAATGTATTTGTCTTTCAACGGATAATGAATATCCGTTGATAGAACAATTTTGGCTTTCAACGGATAGGGAATATCCGTTGATAGGATAAGTCTTGATTAAAGCCAACTTTGTTCTTGCAGCAAATTCATTTCAGGCTACAAGACAGATTACATAGATGACATAGATTATGAATAGTTAAGCATACCTAACTCACTTACTAATCTTGTGAATGTTGATTCATCAAGTGGCTTGGTAAATATGTCTGCAATCTGCTTTTCACTTGGAACAAAATGAAGTTCCACTGTACCTTTCATCACATGTTCCCTAATGAAGTGGTACTTGATATCAATGTGCTTGGTTCTTGAGTGCTGCACTGGATTTTCAGTAATGGCAATGGCACTTGTGTTGTCATAAAATATTGGAATTTTGTCAACAGTTATACCATAGTCAAATAACTGATTCCTCATCCACAGTATTTGTGCACAACAACTACCAGCTGCAATGTATTCAGCTTCAGTTGTTGATGTGGAAACAGAATTATGCTTCTTGCTGAACCATGATACAAGCTTGTTTCCTAGAAATTGACAGGTGCCTGTTGTGCTTTTCCTGTCTAATTTACAACCTGCATAATCTGCATCTGAGTAGCCAATTAGATCAAAACCAGACTCTCTAGGGTACCAAATTCCTAGATTTGGAGTCCCTTTGAGATATCTGAAAATTCTTTTAATAGCCACTAAGTGAGATTCTTTAGGGTCAGCTTGAAATCTAGCACAGAGACATGTAGAAAACATAATATCAGGTCTACTGGCAGTTAAATATAAAAGTGAGCCAACCATGCCTCTATAACTTGTAATATCCACAGACTTTTCAGCCTTGTTTAATTCAAGCTTGGTGGCAGTGGCCATGGGAGTTTTTGCAGGTGAACAATCCATTAAGTCAAACTTCTTTAAAAGATCATAAATATATTTAGTTTGACTAATGAAAATTCCACCACTAACTTGTTTAACTTGTAAACCAAGAAAGTAAGTTAGCTCTCCCATCATGCTCATTTCATATTTACTTTGCATTAATTTAGCAAACTTTTTACAAAGTTTATCATCTGTAGATCCAAATATAATATCATCTACATAAATTTGTACAAGTATCTTAGAGCCATTAACATTTCTAAAAAAGAGAGTTTTGTCAACAGTACCTCTTGTGAAGTGATTATCTAGAAGGAACTTTGATAAAGTCTTATACCAGGCTCTACGTGCTTGCTTTAGTCCATAGAGTGCTTTCAACAGATAATACACATGGTCTGGAAAATTTGGATCTTCAAAACCTGGAGGTTGGCTTACATAAACTTCTTCCTCCAATTCCCCATTTAGAAATGCACTCTTGACATCCATCTGATAGACTTTGAAATTGTCATTAGCTGCATAGGCTAGAAAGATTCTGATGGCTTCAAGTCTTGCAACTGGAGCAAATGTTTCATCAAAATCTATTCCCTCTTGTTGAGAATAGCCTTTGGCAACCAATCTGGCTTTATTCCTTATGACAATGCCATTTTCATCTATCTTGTTTCTGAATACCCGTTTTGTGTCAATAGAACTTTTATTCTTTGGCTTGGGTACCAGCTTCCACACTTTGTTCCTCTCAAATTGGTTTAGCTCCTCTTGCATAGCTAAAATCCAATCTGGATCCAAAAGAGCTTCTTCCACTCGCTTAGGTTCCTCCTGTGATAGAAAGCTACTATACAGACATTCATCTTGAGTAGCCCTTCTAGTTTGTACTTTAGATGTAGCATCACCAATGATCAGTTCAAAAGGGTGATTCTTGGTCCATTTCCTTTGAGGTGGTAGATTAGCCCTTGATGAGGTTGCCTCAGTATTGTCATGATGTGAGATAGAATGTTGATTTGTTGAAACTCCCCCTGATTTGCTGATCCTTTGAAAGGAATTAGGAGTTCTATCAACTGATGAGGTGAAGTGATTATCCGTTGACAGACTGTGATCAACGGATGCTTCCTTATGAACTTCAACGGATGATGCACTTTGTCTTTCAACGGATGCTGCATTACTTCTTTCAACGGAAGCTGAATTTTGACTTTCAACGGATGCAGCATTCTGTGCATTATCCAAAGGCAGACTCTGGTTTCTTCTTGAGATGCCTTCTTCATCAATCTCATCTTCACTATCATCACAATATATCTCAATATTGTCAAATTTGAGTCCTTCATGATGTCCCTCATCTGTTAGTCCATCAATCTTTTTATCATCAAACACAACATGTACAGATTCCATGACAATATTGGTTCTTAGATTGTAGACCCTATATGATTTTCCAGCAGAATAACCAACAAATATTCCTTCATCAGCCTTTGCATCAAACTTTCCTTTGTGATCAGATTGATTCCTTAAGATGTAACATTTGCAATCAAAGACATGTAGAAAGTTTAAAGTTGGTTTTCTTCTCTTGAATAATTGATAGGGAGTCATGCATTTTGCTTGATTGATTAGAGAAATATTCTGAGTGTAACATGCACAGTTAACAGCCTCAGCCCAAAAATAAGTTGGGAGCTTTGACTCCTCAAGCATTGTCCTTGCAGCTTTAATTAGTGATCTGTTCTTCCTTTCCACCACACCATTTTGTTGTGGAGTTCTTGGAGCTGAGAACTCATGCATGATCCCATTTACTCCACAGAACATCTTCATAGTTGAATTCTTGAACTCAGTTCCATTGTCACTCCTAATATTCCTTACTTTGAAATCAGGATGATTGTTGACTTGCTTGATATGATTGATGATGATTTCACTAGCTTCATCCTTTGATCCAAGAAAATAAACCCATGAAAACTTTGAGAAATCATCTACAATCACTAGGCAGTATCTTTTCCTTGAAATTGACAATACATTGACTGGTCCAAAAAGATCCATGTGTAGAAGTTGCAGTGGTTCATCAATTGCAGATTCAAGCTTCTTACTGAATGATACTTTCTTTTGCTTTCCTTTCTGACAAGCATCACACAGTCCATCCCTTGTGAATTCCACTAGAGGTATTCCTCTAACTAAGTCCTTTTTGACTAGATCATTCATTGTTTTGAAATTCAAATGGGACAGCTTCTTATGCCATAGCCAACTTTCAACTGTACTTGCTTTGCTGAGAAGACAAGTAATGGATTCTGCATCTGTAGAGTTGAAATCAGCTAAGTACACATTTCCTTTTCTAACTCCAGTTAGAACCACTTTATTGTCCTTTTTACTTGTGACAATACAGGCTTCAGAATTGAAGGAAACAGTATTCCCTCTGTCACATAGTTGACTGATGCTCAATAAATTGTGTTTGAGACCATCAACCAATGCAACTTCATCAATGATGACATTTTCTTTTGAAATCAATCCATATCCCATAGTGAATCCTTTGCTGTCATCTCCAAAGGTTATGCTAGGGCCAGCTCTCTCCTTAAATTCTATGAGCAGGGTGAAATCTCCAGTCATGTGTCTTGAACAACCACTGTCCAAGTACCATAGATTCCTTCTTTGTCCCTGCACACAACAAAATCAATCAAGTTGATTTTGGTACCCAAGTTTCCTTGGATCCAGCCTTGTTAGTCTTTTTCCTAGACTTCATTCCTCCTGCATCTTTTGACTTAGGTAACTTTGGGTCAACCTTGGTCTCAGATGTGGTTGGTTGAAGTGTAGGGTTAGTCACAGAATCATTTAACACATTTGATTGAATTTGATAAGGCATAGGTTGTGCAAACATGTTATTCCACATAGGCATATTGTATGGCATTTGAGGCATACTAAATGCAGTAAAGTAAGGATTGTTAATGTATGGCATGTTTGCAAAATGTGCATGGGGATTCTGGTGAGACATAACAGGCATAGCATGCAGAGGTGACATAGACATGTTAGGCATGGAGGGATTTGAAGGTATGGGAGCATTTTTAACAGATTTGCAATTAACAGATAGGTGATTAACACTTTTACAATGTACACAGCTTTTTCTAGGAGCATACCTATCAGGTGAGTAATTGTTATGTTTATTAATCCCAACCTTCCCATTTCTTTTAGATTTTCTTTTAGTTTCCTTCTTATCCTCAACCAACTTAAGCCTATCTTTTAACTGATCTAAAGTCATGTGTCCTATATTCACCTTACTGACATCTCTGGATGTGCTAGCTCCTTCTTTGACAAAGTTCTTGAGAGTTGAATCATTCTTTTTATTTTTAAAAGAACTTGCCTGTTTTAATTGATGAGCCTTCAACGGATGCTCCTTTTCTTCCTTCAACGGATAACTTTCATCATCCGTTGATTCCACATCCGTTGACAATCCATCAATTAATTCTAACTTCTTTTTGTTTTTCTTCCAGGCATCCTCACAGAATGATTCAATTCCCTGAACCTTGGCAATTTGAACACTAACATCCCTAGATGTTTTCCAGGCCTTGATTACCTCTTGCTCACTTTCTAACTATTTAGAAAGAATTTCTACTTTCTTAACAGCTTCTTCTAGTTCACTCTCGACAGTCAAGCATTTAAGGTTAATCTTTTCAAGCTCAATTACCTGACTCTCTAACACAGCATTCCTATCACTTAAAAACACATTATTTTCTTTGATCCTAGTGTTTTCTTTAGCTAGTGATTTAAGAGAAACACGCAAATGATATAATTCATTGGACATATCATTTATGGCTTCATTGCATTCATGTTTAGAAAGCTGAGAGAGATCAGTAGTAATTACATGGTTGCTTGATGAACTAGTTTCATTTTCATCAGAATTAGCCATCAGGGCTAGGTTGACATATTCCACATCATCATCTTCATTTACCCCATCTGCTGCCCAATCATCTTGAGTGAGAAAAGCTCTTTCCTTTTGTTTGAGCAAATCAAAATACTTCCTTTTGTAATCAACTTGCTCAAATTTCTTTTTCTCAGAATTTGGCTTCCTACACTCACTTGCAAAGTGTCCACTAATGCCACAGTTGTAACATTTGAACCTTGATTTGTCCACCATGTTTTTGTTTGGCTTAGTGAACTTTGTGTTTTTCCTGAACTTCATCTTTGCAAACCTCCTGGACAGAAAGGCCAGATGTTCATCAATATCATCAGATTCATCCTGACTGGAATTGTCTTCATCCTCAGCAACTTGCTCTTTACCCTTGCTTGATTCTGATTTGCTTGTGCCAATTTTGAGACTTGGCATTGTCTTTTCCTCATTTCTGGCTTCAACTTTTTCACTGTCAGCTACAAGTGCAACTGATCCTCCTTTTCTCTTTCCCTTTTCCAACAGCTCATCTTGCTCCATCTCAAGTTCATAAGTCTTCAAAATTCCATATAATCTTTCAAGTGTGAAGTCCTTATAATCTTGAGAATTTCTTAGAGAAACAGTCATAGGCTTCCATTCCTTTGGTAGAGACCTTAGAAATTTTAGATTGGAGTCCTTGACTTGGTACATTCTCCCATACAGCTTTAATCCATTCAATAGTTTCTGAAATCTGTTGAATGTATCATTCAATGATTCTCCTTCTTCAAAGTGGAAATATTCATATTGTTGAATGAGAAGCTGCATTTTGTTTTCTCTAACTTGCTCCGTGCCTTCACAGATAAGCTGCACAGTATCCCAAATTTCCTTAGCAGTTTGGCTATTGATGACATTGTCAAACATATCTTGATCCAGGCCATTAAACAAAATGTTCATGGCTTTCTTGTCCTTGTGGACCTCTTCAATATCTTCAACAGTCCATTCTGCCTTTGGCTTGGGAATAGACTGTCCAACAGCAACTGTAGCAGTAGCAGCTGTGGCCACCTTGTGTGGGATGTGAGGACCATTCTCAATGCAGTTGATGTAGCTTTCATCTTGAGAGAGAAGATGTAAATGCATCTTCACCTTCCAGTGATGATAGTTATCTCTTTCCAGGATTGGAATCTTTATACCAATGTCCTTCTTACTCATGATGTTAGTAGAATAGATCTTTAAACTCTCTGTATGTTAAGAGCTCGCTCTGATACCAATTGTTATTCCCAGTGGACTAACAATGAGATTTACAGAAGGGGGTTGAATGTAAATCTCAAAACTTTTTCAAGTTTTGAGCAGTTTGTGAGACTAAGTGTTTGAGTGATCAAATGTGTGTGAATTGCTTGGAGCTGATGCAGACAAATATATATTCAAACACAAATGTAATGAACACAAAGAACTTAAAAACTTTTCTGGTGGATTTGTTGTTCCACCAGAGATGTGTTATTTCAGAAAATCTGTGATTCAAAATTAAATCACAGCTGCTTCCTAGTACAAACTAGATGATTTTCTCTCTTGATATTTCTAAACAGCTCAGGGAAAAATTCACATCTAATTACTAGCTACTACCTGGTTTATATAACACCAAGTTTACAAGTGAAGACAAAGATAAAGTACAATAAGACAATAGTTCTCCACTTGTTTTTGTTCCATTTTTATCCAGTGTAATATGGAATTATCTGTTGACTTTCCATTATGAACCAGACTAAAAACGGCTGCTTTTTCTGCTGTTCCTGAAATAGGCTACCACATCTCTGTCAATCCATGTGCCTCTGTCAGCTTTGTTAACTGTCACTATCAACTGCTATGAGACTGAGCATCCGTTGAAGCTTTCATCCGTTGATGGCTTTATCCGTTGATGCTCTAGCAATGCATCCGTTGAAGCTTTCATCCGTTGATGGCTTTATCCGTTGATGCTCTAGCAGTTGAAGCTTTATCCGTTGAAGCACTTATTCGTTGATGGATATTATCCGTTGAAGCATTAGAGGCATCCGTTGAAGCTTAGTTTCTCATCCGTTGAAGGTCTTCAATATCCGTTGACACTTCTTCACTTATACAAAATTACAAGGCATGAAATATTTACAATTAGCCCTCCTATTTGTACATCCATTAGTAGTCAACATGACTGATTATCTCCTAACAACATCTAAGAATTACAGCTTGAAATCAGAGAGTGAGATGTGCTACAATACCAAACTTATTGGTAAGTAAGGCTACTCCTTTAACGGATAGCCAAGATGGTCTTATCCGTTGAGGCTACAAACACTAGATTTCTACTTAAGTGTTTTGCTGAACTTATCATCAAACTAATACACATATTCCTAACAGATACAACAAGCATGGGTTGCCTCTCAAGAAGCGCTTGTTTAACGTAGTTAGCTCGACGCCTGTGATTCTATTAATTTTATGGTGGATTCCTCGAAACCATATCTAATGGTCCAACTATAATATCCACTTTGTTCTCATCTTGAAATTCACATGCAAGAGAAAAATGTTTGTAAGTTTTAGCTTCCACCCGATGAGCATGATCATTGACTTATTTCACAAGTTATTCCCTAATATCCATGAAACAACATTCATTTTTAACTAACAACCCTTTCATAGCTTGATTAAGATCAAAATCAACCTTTTCTTCTCCCACGTTCAATATAAACGTACCAACTTACATATCAATGTTGGTTCCCATGGTATCCAAGAATGGTCTTCCCAAAATAATTGAAATATCAACATCCTCATTCATCTCCAACACAACAAAATCATACAAAATAGCAAATTTATCCACCTTTATGAAAACATCTTCAAGTACACCTAGTGGATACTTTATTGATCTATCTGCAAGCTGCAGTGAAATTCTTGACTTCTTTAACTCTCTCAAGCCAAGTATTTTGTAAATAGAGTGTGGCATTAAACTCACACTAGCTCCAAGATCACACAACGTTTTTTTTGTACATGACAAAGAAAAACTCCCATGATCCTTCAATTTAGGAGGAATTGTGCGTTGAATGACAAAACTACATTCTTTGTTAAGAGTGACTGTTTTCACATCCTCAAAATTCTTCCTATTGGGCAACACCTCCTTCATAAATTTCGTATAAAGGGGAAGTTGAGCAAATGCATCACCAAATAGAATGCTAATATGAATCTCACGAAACATCTTCAAAAACTTTTCATACTGCTCCTCTAACTTGCAATTTTTCAACCTTTAGGGAAAAGGAATTTGAGAGATGTGGGGTTTCATCGGCGCTTTATGTGTGGACTTCTCTTTTTTTTGGTTCATCATCAACACTCTCAGAAATCTTCATATTAACATGATGTGTTTTTACGACACCCTCAAACTAGGGGCTAGAAATGAGGACTCACGACACCTTTATAATAATTAAACTATGCAATAATAGCAATATAATAATGCTACAAGTATTGATACATGATAAAGTATGAGACAAGATTACAACTATCAACGAGAAAGAAAAAGATTATGTTTTAGAATTTAAAGATATAATTACGAATTGGAATTGCTAGATAACCCAGTTGTTTCTGAACACAAAAGATTACATCACCAAAAAACTACAATCGATTCCTCACACCAAAGCTTCTACATGAGCTGGAACATGAAACCTAACGGTACGGAGGGGACCATTATAGACACTCTTACGAGTGGTGCGCCTAAGTCTGGTCATCTTCTTACTTAACTGTCAAGGTTAGATCAATACAAAATAATATGAGCTAAAACGCTCAGCAAGTACCTATAAAAACAATTTTAAGTATTAAAACCTGGCAGTAACTCAACAGTCATAAGGTTAAATCTCCGGTTTAGGGTTTTAAAGGTTCAAGATTATGGTTCTGAAAGGATTAAGTGATTTGGTTGGATAAATATCTTATAAGGAAGTTTCTGTTAAAATCTGGAAAATCTTAAGTTCACATTTGAAAATCAACTTGTAATGCTTATTAGGAATAGTGCTTAAGGCACAAATATGCTCTCAATTTTTTTTATGAAATCAGTAAAGTTCGATTGGATTATTTATCCTTTAAATATAATATGTGACCAGGTCGTATTGACCTACATTCCGGTCATAAGGTACCTCAGGCACTATATTTGCCTATAATATTGAACTAGCCCCGCTGGTCTCTTAAATTATGAGACTAGCCTCGCTAGTCTCCTACGCTTTTATCCAATCTTTAGGATTTTAGTGAAAACATTTATATTGGAAAGTTATTTTATTCCTAAAACTTAATTCTATTTTAAAAAAATCACCGACCTTTGAAATTATTTGGACTCTTTCAAGTTAAAAATCATTGTTAGTTTAATTTCAGGAATTCAAGTAGGGTATGCGATGGTATAAGGAAGGAACGTAAGCTAAAGTGCGATCAAGGGTAAGCTTAGGTATTAACAGTGTATATAAAGCAAATCTATTATCAATGCATGGATATCAAAAAAGAATAGGTATTATGAATGGACAGAGGATATTAAAATAAATCAGACTAAACAAACATTTGAGAAATGTTAGGTTAACAACAGAGGTAATCAAGGTATTAGAGTAATAGTATCAACACAATAATTTCCTTTATATCAAAATTCATAACTTTATTCAATTCACAATCATGATCATTATTAGAGAGGGCAGAGTTACTTGCCTTAAGTGTTTTTTCACTAAGAATACTTGGATCAGAATACTTTCCCATAAGATTCCCTTTTCTACTTCGAGCTTCCACGCTTTTCGAATCTATAACACAATAATAAACCGTAATTAGGGACCTTATAAATAAATGACATTTCTCTGAACATCTAACTTCCTACCCCTTTTCGTTTAACAAACTATTGACTCGTATAACTTTATTCACATTAATCGCATAATAACACATTTACGTTTATCTTTTATAGACCTTTAACTCATTTCTACGTATATTTTTTCATATAGCACGTAATCAGTATGTTTACTTTACTGCAACATGTAATCATGGAAACACGTAACTAGGTACGGATGTCATACAACATTCGTCTATAAAATATTTTTCGATATTTTTTTGCTTAGACATATGACTTGCTAATTTACACTCACGACTAACAAACAAAAACTCATAAGATAGTAACTATTACATACACATCTATCTTTTGAAGTTTCTCCCAAAGTTTTGGCATGACCTATTCATAACTAAGCTAGCCATTTAATCAACAATCAACAACAATTATACCATTTACAAAGTACTCACATAATCACCCATTTCAACTATCACATTATATCATTACAAATTCTTTTTGAACTATAACTATTCAAAACTCAAATTCAAAATTCATTTACACATGCATCGATCTTCTAAGCAAATAAGCAATTAATTATGTAGAAATTACATATAATCTGAAACCAAAAATCATAACCTAATTTTGAATAATTCAAGAATCAAAATCTGAAAATTTTAAATTGTTAAACACATATGCAACTGAAATTTAAACAATTAATTCGTCAAGGTTCGAATATATATCGAAATTCTCAACAATTATCGAATATAAAATCTGAGAATCGAAGCAAATTTTTTGAAAAATATAGAATATCAACATGAAGTTGAAAAATGAAGTATTAAATGAATTGTTACGACTCAGTAATTACATCATAGCCCATTACTGGCCACCGAATCACCGTCCGTGGTACCAAGGTCTCGATGGTGCCCAAGCTGGGCTTCCACCAGAAATCCTACCAAATTTAATTAATAACCCCAGGATCATCTTGCTTGCATCAAAATCGAAAACAACACTCCAATTTCAAGTCCAAACTCGAGTCCAAACTCAAAACCCGAAGTGGGTTTCACACCAATCAGCAAATATACACACAACATTACATACACGTATCTACAAAATCATGTTCATGAATCAAAGAGGATTGTAAATTAAATTTCAAATCAAATTTCGGCCAAGAAACAAAAAGAACTAAGAGAGAGAGAGAGGTGATACCGAGAGAGAAAGAAAGAGATTCGAGAGAGTTCCAGAGTGAAAAGAAGGAGGGAGGGGATTATAGATGGGGTTAAGCAGGGGTAAAAAGGTCTTTTTCCTTTTCATTTATTTTTTATTTTTTGATTTCTGAATACAGTTCATGAAAATATCTGTATTCCGTTAATTTTAAAATCAATAATGAATTCAAATTCTTAATCCGGGGGTAATTCAGGTAATTCATCAGTAAATATGTCGAGAAACTCATTAATGACATGAATATCCTTAATTTTAGGTGGTTCTTCTCCAACATCTCCCACATGAGCCAGATAAGCTTTGCATCCTTGCCTTAATAGTCTCTTTGTCTGAATCGCCGTTAAAAATTTCTTTTCTTGTTTCTGTCCTCTAAACACTACCTATTTGTTATCTTTAGACTTTAGCCTCACCATCTTATTCTTACATTCAATCTGAGCAACGTGACCGGCTAACCAGTCCATTCCTAATATGACATTAGATTCTCCTAACCAGAAAAGTATCAAGTCGGCAGAGATATGACAGCCTTCTATTACGACATCACAATTAGGACAAAATCTTTTGACAGTAACTTTATCCGGATTCGTCACCTCGATAATAAAATTAGATTCTAAAGGCAGGTAGCACTTTTTAATCTATCTATAAAGTTCCCACATATAAAAGATCTAGTAGCTCCATAATCCATTAACATTTTAGCCTATATAAAGTTCATAACATGCGTACCTGCAACAACATCTGTATCTTGAACCATATCTTTCATTGTCATGTTAAAAGTTTATACACCTGGTTGAACTAGCGGTGATAGTGGAGGCGATGGTCCAGCAATCCTAAGAACATTATTTTTCTGCACTGGCTCCTACAATTTTTTCTTACTATTTGACCAACTTTTCCAGACTTAAAATAAATCACATCCAATCTTCCCATAGTACTTGGACATTCTAATGAATAATGGACTTTATGGTTGCATTTGAAACAAGTAATATTATTTTTATTGCATCTTCCGAGATGTCTCTTTCTATATATTTTATGACTCTTCTAGACTTCGCGATATTGGACTTATAGAGATTCCTGTAATTTATTGACTTCAAAAGCATTCTTCCGTCAGTTTGCTGCTTAAACAATCTTCATTGAACTTCTTTTAAATTGATGTATTTTATATCTATTATTTAGAGACTATTGCATAGAAGTCTCTAAGCTCTTATACCATTATGAGTTGTCTAGAAGGCAAACAAGACAAGTATATTAAACATATCACCAATCCAAATAGTAGAATCCACTTGCCTATGTAAAGTGACATTATCACTAGGCTTGTTATGATGAAATAGACATGTCATGTACCTAAAAATCTTCCCCAAATTGTGAGTAAGACCCTTAGGCATAATTTCAAATCTACTAACAAGCCTATTATGCATAAAAAGAATATGCAATAAAAAGTAGTATGAATTTTAATTATAATGTAGTACTTTGATATGAGAAAACTTACAAAAAGTTACTTATACACTTCTTAGATCTGCTTGAGACTTAGACATGTTTAGCACCGATACTGATATAGTTTTTCAGTACTATTGTAACTTCAATTTCTTCCACAGATCTGAAGCTTGGATTTTTCTCCATTACTTTAATAAGATAAATAATCAATCTTTTATTATTCTGATTTAGGTCTCTTGAAATTACCAGATGCTTTATGTCTTGTGGTCATGTTCCTAACTGATAGATTACATTCTTTGGATTATAACAGATTTCTGAAAGTTTTAGTGACTGATTGTTAAGTAAAATATCATAGAGATCCTTGTTGTTCGTCCCATTTTCTTCAATGACAGAGACACTGCATCAACCATATAATACTTTAGTCCTTATTAGGTGTTATATTGAAGATGCCAGATAGTGTTATTGTTGTCTGAAACATGACAATCTCCTTCACGAATACTTCATTCTGAGATGCTCCAAGTGATTTCCTCTGACTTCTTCCCATAACACTTTTAAAAACTTCATAAAATTATCATCATAATATTCATTTGTGTTTGCTACTTTCTGAAGCTTGATCTGGGTTATAAGTGGCACAATAAATGGTCCCTCATTTATCTTAGATTCTACTTATCTGATTGGTCTTTGATTCAGCATCGTAATACCTGGATGAAAAGTTGATTGTATAATCATTGACTTTCCTTCAGAATTCTTGACAGAAACCTCAGGTTGCTTGAATGATTTTAGAGTATCTTATGTGATCTTCAGTTTGTCATTGCTCCTTTCATCAATTCTCTTCCCTTTGCTCTCACTCTTTTGTATTTTCTTTGATATCACTCCTTGCTCTACTACTCCCACTAGCTATGTTACTTCAACTGCTCCTTTTCTCCCCCTAGGCTTGATAATGATTTTTGTAAGAGGTGCGTCCTCATGGATATTAAGATGCTTCATATATGAGAGATCATCTTTTGTTGGTTTAATAGCACATCATTGGTAGTGGTTGCTAACACATCTACCCTATCATCAATCACCTTCAACTTCTCCTTTAACTCATAAATTTCAATTTTTAGATTATTCACATTATTTTCTAGAGATTCCATCTTCTCATGGAGCTTGTTAGATGAGTATACAGATATGGAGAATTTCTTGAGTGCATTAACTTGAACTTTAGACATTTGATGTAGAGGAACTTTAGTTGTAAGCATATTACCCTACTGATTTTTCTAGAGTACTTCACATTTGATATTTACACTCATGACTTATTTAATGAGCTTCGAAAGAGATTCTGTATACTGTGTGTAATGTGTATTCATGTTTTCTAGAGTACCATCCAAAGTCTTGATTCTTCTCTTAATTTCTTCTCATTTTTCCATAAAATGGGTCAGCTTTGATAGATGATCCTGGAAATATTCCTTGACTTTTCTGATAGAAATAATGTTTTACTTCTTCATATGATTTATCTCTACGTTGATTCATATTCCTAAAAGATTTAGACATTTTAAGTTGAGCTTTTTTTAGTCATTCAATGCCTCATAGAGTTCAGTGAATATAGAAATTTGGCTTTTGAACCAAAAGTCATTAAATACTCCTGCCTAGTCTTAGATAGGGCATCCTTTATTTCAAGATGATGGTCAACACTCAACCAAACATCCACATTGCCTTCTTCTTCGGCTTCATATGCTATCTTTTCACTTTGAATTACCATATCTTTCTTGTGCTCTAAAAAAATTGCATGATAATTAGCATTTGGTAGATCAGTAGTAAGAAGATGTGAAATCTTTGAGAACCCTTTTAAATGATCCTCATAGTCCAAAGACCCCGTTATTTGAGTTTTAGTTGAAGGTCCTGCAGTATTGTCATGTTGCACATACTGCAACCATGTTGACATGAACTGAGAGCTAGAGCTAGGTCCCTCTTGAATAGATGAATATTCTAGACCAGAATAAATTGTTTTTTTACTCTAAAAGTCCAGATTTGAATAGATGTGAAGTCTACTGATGTTACCACAGTAGTGGGATGAGTTACATCAATATCTTCATTAGCTATTTATGGCAAGTCCTTAAAAACATCTTCAATGATGTTTGTTGAAGATTTAGGTGACCTCATGGCATCTCCAGTAAAAATTGGTAAATCTATCATATTTGTGTTGGTGTCATAAGAGCATGTCCCATCTTGTATCTTATAACCAACATAATGAGTTTCTTGGGTGGTGAGCGTAGTGTTACGCACTATGGAACTTGATTTTGGCTCAATCACAGGGTTTCAATTTCTGGTAGAGAAGTGGATTGTAGATTAGATTTTGGCAAATCACTCTGAATTGAAGTAGGGTGAGTTCCAATTTCCATGTGCTCTCCACTCATGTGTGCACCTTCTATCTCAACTTCATCAAAAGTGAGTTTATGAGGTTGTATAAACTCTTTACAGACTGTAGTGGGGAGACTACTATTTTCAATATATCTAACTTGTTGAGAAGCCACGGACGGTAACAGTTTTGCCTCTTATATCATCTCTGAATCCTATTGAGAGAAAACAGAAGTGGCTTATTTATTTAACTTCTTTGGTCCGGTAAGAGGTAAAACAGGATTCTCACTCCTTCATCTAGTTCAGCATTTTCAACAAAATGCTCCAAGGTTCTCTTCTTCTTCCTTTTATTGATATGTCTTTTGGGAGACTGATACAGTTGGTTCATTATCTATTTGGTTGGTGTTTTCCAATGATGGTTGTGGGAGGTTAGTAGTGCTTGGGTTAGATTGTTCTTGTACTCTTTTAACCTTACCAATACTTGCCATACTGGATAACTTCTGAAATATAGGTTGTGCAAGTGAGTAACTCTTGAACATATCACTCATATGAGATGGTATGTACAAGGTCATATCAACTTGATTCCTTGTATCCAATGTACCAATTAATACCTTGGACATATAAAACCACTATGGACTTATTAATTATAACGTCATCTACAAGTTTATCATATCTAAATAATAGAGCAGATATTATGAACCTAAGGTAAAAGATTTCATTACATCTTCCTCTTGGTAATTTACCAAGTTTTGAACTGAGACCTTCATTATGATAGATCCAATATTGATATGCTTCTCATGGGCAATGAAATAGATTATCATTATGGTAATATGGCAGATTTGATCCCATCCAGTGTGCCTACACATGAAAACTTTATGAATTGCATCAAATAGCATGGGCGACTCTTTTTTAACATTTTTTCTATTGAGCTGAGACATGTTGATTTCATTGTTATATCTGATGAAGTCAATAAATTCTCCCATCTGCTCATCAGTAGCTTCAGCTTCAAAGACCTTAGTGGGAAGATCTATAGCTTTGTTCATATCTTCTTCATTAAAGGTGACCAGAATTTGTAACACCCCCAAATCCGGGGTCGGGGATCCGGGTTGTCACGAGTTTCATTTCCCTTAATAACACTCAATCTTAATAAACAACCAACTACTACATACTGTGACCCCACAATACATACACACACACCACAAGTTATAGTCTCAGAGATGAATACCAAAAATAACACAAGTCATTTTATTTCACAATTATAAGCCACTACACCTCAAAAGGGTTTTTGAATAAATTTACATATTCTTTGCCATTATAACAATTCATAAATATACATAAGTCTGGTACATCAAAAGTTGAAAGCCTAGCCTATTGGTAGTTCCTACCTCAGCTACAACGACATCAACGCCTACAGGAAACTGCGGAACATTTCCTATCTGCTCGCGAATTGGGAGCTTGGTCCTGTTCATCTTGTCTATCTGTTGTTGTGTGATGAATAAAGAAATCAAGGGTGAGCAACAAGCCCACCAAAATAATATGTACAATAATTAACAATAGATGAGCATTCTCATAGTACTCATGAAAGTCTTGGTCAAGAAGAAATGAACCAAGTTTGATATCTTAATGCGACGAAGTCGCAAAATATTCAGTATATATATACATATATACTTCTCAAAATCTTTGAAATCCTCTAACATGTATAATATACACAGAGTTCCAATTTATAACTGTATAAAATATTGTTGCAAGGTGATCTCATATATATAACCTCATCTCAACATTATTCTGAAAATCTTTGTCATGCATAAGATAATCATTAACTAGATATAAGTTGAAAAGATGAAGTTACAAGATACTCCAATATACTTATATCTTTTCAGAATACTACTCGAACTACCACCGTTCAAGCTATAATCAGTTTCAAAAGTTCATCACATAGATGAGACTACAAGATAAGACTTGAATAGATTCAATCTTTGAAATATCATTCAAAAGAAATGAAGTTACGAGATACTTCATTCAGTCCCGATATATATATACACCTATATATATATCTCATACTTTCCTTGAAAACCTCTATTATGAAAAGTATAAACAGAGTTATAATATCCAATGAATTTGGAAAGAAGAAAACCTTGGCATAAATCTGATATCTTGCTGATCTGGTAAAGATACCAATTAAGTCACCTTTTCTACTAGTAGATGGATGAATCCCCCACTGGTCATCACCCTGGCCGCATTAGGACCATATGTTGGACTTCCACTCAGTCACTTACGCATTGATGGACTCCCACTGAGCCACTTACACTTTTATGTACTCCCACTGAGCCCATGTCGCCTATGTCGATGCATTTTTATTGGGCTTACTTCCCGAACATTGGGCAAGTAATCAAATTTTTTTATCAAATTAACAACTTTGTTGCGCAAAAAATATACCACGAAGCCAGATCCCTTAGGTTTTGAGCAAGTATTTAAATCCCCTTCGAAAGGAAGATCTTAAATTTGAAAATGAGTTTTGGGATCCGCTCTAACTTTTAAAATCATTTTGAAGACTCGAAAATATTTTAAATAATATTTAGAGTAATGATGATTTAATAAAATAAATCATTCCCGATATGTTAGAAAATATCTGAATATTATTATTTAAATAATATTCCCATAAGGATAATCTTTATAAAAATAATTGAAGTATAAGTTTTAAAACTCATACTTGAAATGAATAATATATAACAAAAGATATACTTATATGAAAGTACGATCTTTATTTGAATAATCGAAAATAAGTTTGATTATTATTCAAAACTATCGAATATACCTTATCCGATTAATAGTTATAGAAAACTATATATATATAAATATATATTATACACGGGAACATCGACTCCCGGTTTAGAAAAATGTTCACCTTCGGGTCCCCTATACTAAGGGTATACACAACTACTGCTTATCTCTAGCATAGGTATTATGCAGTTTATAAGCATTTGAATTGATAATAGAATATCAAGATTACGAAACAGACATGCATATAAATATCATATCAACATGCTCCAATATATCGCAAGACTTTGCTAATAATAACCATGCACTTATCTCAAAATAATGCATCAATATATTACATCACAACAACAATATAACGAGTACGGTCGCTTAAGAAACTAGTCAAAACTCACTCATACCCTAACGGTCACTTACGGTCGCTTATACGCTTAACGATTTGCGTTAATCGCTTGTGTACCCTCGGCCCCACCAAATTTAATAAATTAACCATTACGAATTTTTAGGAGACTCCTTTGCGAGTACTTTACCAACTGCCTAATCCACCTTACATAATTGTTTCGTGTTTCGATTAATCATTTAAGGGTCTCAATTATGGTCTCAAAGTTACTCGAGGTTTCGGGGTTCGCTCGCGAAACGCCATTACTTAAAATGATCATTTCTAATCGCTCGTAACTCGGATTTAGGCGAACGATATATCAAAATAAAGCTCGTAACATGAACTTTCTAAACATGGAAAAGGTCAAAAGCTTACAGTGAGTTTACGGGTCCTAAAGTTTCATGCAAAACAGTATAAGGAAAACATGCATTACGACAGCTATGTTTACGAGATTCCCAAAATAATTACCACTCTAAATCCTCATCAATTCACTCACAACTACCAACACAACAATATTCAACCATCATACTACAAACTCAGTCCCCAACTCCAAGTTTTACCAATTTATCCAACCAATCAAAGACCCAATATTGAAAACCAATACAAATCCACCCAAAACTACTTATAATCAAAGATCAAGCCTTAATACTAACAATGCTTCAATAAAACTTAATGGAATCATAAAATCAAAGCTAGGGTTTGAATTTTATACCTTCTTTAGATCCTTAAACCACTTACAAGAGATTGTAATCCTTAATAGAGCCTTGATCTATGTTTATCATGTTCAAACTTGCAAAGGAGTTTAAGAAATGAGTTAGAACTTTTGGAGTTACAATTAGTCCGATTTAAATAACTGTAAATATGAGGGTCTTACCATGCTTATTTGGATGAGACTTGTGAACAAGAGTTTTAGGTCATCTCAATACCTTTTCAACGAGCTATAGAACACAATATTTGAGTGAGTATTGAAGGAGATATGGCAGTTTGAAGTTGCTGGTATTATTTTGGCCGAGAGCAAGAAGCTTGGAAATGGGGGGAGAGAAATGAAATGTTGCTTGGTTGATTTCTTTTTTGAATGAAATGAAATGCTTGGTTGAAAATTAACCTTTCAAAATATCTTTGCTTTTGCTTTAATAAAGTGATGATCTCACCTTGATTACATCATCACAAGGACACTTGTTCAATCCTTATGGTTGGATGATGTCATCCTCCCCTAATCCATTTGATTAGTGCTTAATTACTTGGCTAATTGAAGGGTTTTTAGCACATAAACGCAGCGAAAACGTAAATTTAATCTTAAAAAAACTGAAACCCTCCGCAGGATCCATCCGAAAAATAATATTTAATTCGTAGTTCAGTATGTTTACCTTAAGAAGCTTTACGTTAATGGAAAGATGGAGGTCTTTAATAGCGATCCAAGAATAATGAACGGAGATCCTTAGCAGCTGCTCCTCAAGTGTGAAGCACTCTACCGGTATCCATCAAGAAAACGATGTAATGAAGGAGGAGGAGATGGAGAGAATTAGGGTTTTGTGAATCTTTTTGGTTTAGGCAAAAATAGGGTTTATAATAGTATATTTATAGGCAAAATTTTCAGCTGAAAATTTTCCCATAAAATATTATTATTATTAACCCTTTATTATTTTCACTAATAATTAAAACACCTTTTAATTATTAATCCTTTTTCTAAACTCTTTAGAAATAATTCTCTCACTTGATTTAATTTCCAAAAATTAAATTCTTAATTAATAATATTAAGAACCTTTTCTTAATTAATTTATAATCAATTAAATCTCATTTAATGAATTATTGAATTTGCCAATTAATTATGTATTTCATAAATAAATAATTATCAGCCATTATTAATTAATTCCTCCACCATTAAATCATTCTCTTTTATGGTGTGATCCTGTAGGTTCAATATTAAGCCGGTAGTAGAAATAAATAATAATAAAACTATTTTATCATTATTTATATAAATTCTCTAATTCATTAAATATAATTAATTAATTAATCATATTTATTCTACATCGTGAGGGATACTTCTCAGCATATCGCGACTATCTGGATAATACGAATCCACTGCTTAGAATACCAAGAACCTATTCAGTGAGTAGTTACCGTACAATTAATTCCTTCTACCCTGCAATGTCACGATTAAATACAAGGCAAGTAACTTGTGTCAAGCCTATCTTATTTAATCACTTGCTTTCCCATTCACTATGCTTAGTTCTATTTAATGTAAATTAGAAACTCCTTTCTAATTTCATTCACTCTGGCCAGAGATTACTGAACTAACATAAGTGGATCAGCATTGAACAGTCTCTTCCTACACTGGAAGGGGTAGATCCTTTATTGATCATACACTATCTTCGTGTACAAATTCCTATACCCAGTAGAGCCCTTATAATTGTCCCTTGAGACTAAGAACTAAACCAAAGCATAGTTCAGTGTACACAAGATGACTATGATGACCTCAAGTCTAAGGATACTTGTACAACTATCACTATGTGAACAACTGCTGACACGTGAGTGAACTTCATCAGTTGTTCAGCTGTGTGAGTCATGTTCAGTGAACTTATTCTATAATAAGCACCTACATACTAGCTATAGTGTCACCACACAAATGTCTATGAGAACAGACATCCTTCATAATGAAGCAAGCATAGTATGTACCGATCTTTGTGGATTATTAATTACCAGTTAGTAATCCTACGACCAGGAACTATTTAAGTTTAGAGTTATCATCTTTTAGGTCTCATTATTATGATCTCATCACAATCCATAAAAAGCTTTACTTTAAACTGTGGTATATCTTATTTAAACATTTAAATAGATAGAGCCCGCAATAAAAACAAAACAAGCCTTTTATTAATATCAATGAAATCAAAACAGATTACATAAAAGTTATTCCTAAATCCTCATACATCATTGGACTTAGGACATAACTCTTTCACTAATGACCCCTTATCTGTTATACGGTTCGCTTAACTTTCATTTTCGTTCGTCGTTTGAGGGATCATATCCGGGATCTTATTACTTGGGTTCCCCTAAACCTTTCTCAATATTTTATATTCCTTTTATGATCCTCTCTTATTATCCTTGAATTTAAATCCTTTTAATCATGTTACCTTATACTCAATTCTTTCGGTATCTGATGGATTTTCGGGAAAAATCAAATTATCCGGATTCGAATTCCAACGACCTTTACATACACTCATTTACTTTATGGATTACTAATACGATCTTAGAATTTCCCTAACAATACTCCTATATAGCGTGGTCTGATAATTTTCCTTAATTAGCATCATCAGCAAAAAGTTACTATTCATCAGTGTTTCAAAAATTCCAAAAATTGGGGTTATTATAGTCTCCCCTCCTTAAAAGGATTCCGTCCCGGAATCATATAGAAAATGAATAGGGATACTTTCTTAGTGGTGCACTTTCTAACTCTCACGTCAATTTTCCACATTGTGGTTCTACCACCAAACTCTGACTAGTTTGATAACCTTTTTCCTAAGCACTTGTTCCTTTTCGATCTATAACCCTTCCTGGTTGCTCCATATAGGTTACGTCTGGTTGCATGTCTATGCGCTCATATGCCCCTATTTGTCTGGCATCCGGATTACACTTCCTTAACATTGATATGTGGAACACGTTATGAACTTGCTGCAGGTTCGAGGGTAGGGCTAGCTCATATGCTAACTTCCCAATATGTCTTAATATCTCCAAGGGTCCAATAAATCATGGACTTAGCTTTCCTTTCTTTCCGAACCTCACTAATCTTTTCCAAGGAATACCTTTAACAATACTAGGTTCCCTACTTCACACTCTTTGTCCTTTTGGGCCAAACCGACATACTTTTCTAGTCAATCTTGGGCTGCTACCAACTGTCCTCTGATTAGATCTACTATGTCCTTGGTTATTTGGACTACTTTGGACCTGAGCATCTTGCGCTCTCCAACTTCATCCCAATATAAGGGAGATCGACATCTTCTTTTTTTCGTATAGGGCCTCGTAAGGCGATATTTCGACACTGTCATATCATTTATTATCATAAGAAAACTCAATCCATGCTAAGTGATCATTCCAAATTTCTTTCAAGTCTATCACACAGAGTCTCATTATATCATCTAGCTCTACAGCTTTCGCTTCTCAATATTTATTCTTTTCCAGTTTACAATCGTTACTATCTTCCGTAAAGAATCATATTCTGGATATACCTTTACTCACTAGAGTTTTATAACCTTTTAATAAATACGTTAACCTTAGTATCACGAACGTGTTTCCATTCCGAATACCACCATACTTATACTACTCCTTTTCTAGCTGAATCTATCTTCCAAAGTTTGATCAACCATATAGAAGTAAAAGAATTTATTGAGAGATCACTATGATCATGAACACTTGTTCTATTGCATAGTTAGTACAGAAGGTGGCCAGCCTTTAGTACTTGACAAGCAATTAAACAACATGTGGTATCCTACTAGGCTTCTATCACACAGATAGATAGTCATTCGGCTATACCTCCCCTTTTGGAAGGGTTGTTCTTCTCAGTTTACACGAAAATGAAAAGAAGAGAAAAGAAATAATTTAAGAGAATTATATAAAAATATTTCCATAAAACATCTGGCTTGGAGTCTACCTCTGAACTATAGAGGTTTATCACAGGAGAAAAAAACATATATATGTATATATCTCAACATCAAGTATTATAGCATCGCAATACATATTCCTGAATCTTTTACTATTCCGTCCATCGTTCTATGAACCCATGCTCTTGCTCGAGCTTATAAACAATCACCGTTGAAACTCCCTTGACAGCAAAAATCGAATCTGGGATTTCATTCTAGACATCATCGTTACTAGAATCCATTGCTACACCACAACCTTCTTCGTATAGTAATACTACTCTTCATCGATAAGAAGGAATAAATATATCATAGGTAAATGTTCGTCTTAGTTGGTCTATCATTAATAACTTATACATCACCACGACCCGATTAGTGGTACTCAATCTCAACATCCATTCCAATACAACTCTCACGGCTGTAATTGGCTCATTACTCGCAGAATCATTGCTGCATTACTATGGTCCACCGCTGACCTACTGTAGTCATTCGTTTTCCATGAAATTTAATATATAACCATATGGAGTCCATACATATCGTATCGAATTCTTCTAAGGAGGAAACATAATCACCATTCATGATTTATGAAGAACACTCCTGAACTTGACGTACATATGACATGAAGCAGATAAAATTGCAGAAGAGTTTCAATAAAAGCAACGATAACAGGTTAATACCATTATTAACCATATGTCTTTGTTGGGAGACATGAAGCTCAAAGGTTCATTTAGTCCTTTCATAACATGGTCCTAACTTATCTCAAGATAGGACCTTCTAAGATAGATAGCCCGCTCACGGCGATTACATAAATTACATCTTGACCAAACTACTATTACGGTTGAGTATCGCACAATCATCAGAAGGAATGTCAATCTTTCACACCATAATACAACCTTAACGGCTTTAAATATCATCACTGTATTCCTCTGGCACGAGCGCCTATAATTGCTCTCTTACACTTAGAGTGTCGGCCACCTCATTGGACTTTCCTGATAGTAATAGTTTATTATAATCAATGTCTTTTGAACGATCTCCAACTAAATTTTCTACCTCATTTCCAATCACTCCTTCTGTGAAAATGCTCTTCCTTAAGCTTCGGTGAGAAAAAAAATTATCACCGTTTTTCCATAAGTTATTGCCTCGGTCTTTAGAGGTTAACATTGTCACAACTGACTCTCAATCATACTTAGGACGTCTCTCATCTTGGGTCCTTTTTTCACCAATCTCGACCTTCATTGGGTCGATCTATACTTTCTTATGGTTCAACACCGTGCCCACCCGGCATTATTATAATTACATCATATTTCCTTTATCAAAATTTCTATTCTTCAGAACTTTAAATATTATCTTTCTCCTTGTAAGACCTCTAAGGTTATCCTTGAATCATTCCTCCTGTATTCCCTAGATACAGGGCATATCAAAATACCATTTACTAATACTAGAACCATTGTCTATATACTTCTGAAATATTTCTCCACTGATCCTTAAAGATTGTTGTTGCCTTAGTCCTTCATTCCGTACTACCCAAGCTCATAATGTCCCTATTAAAGGTGAAATGCCAACCTTTATGCATTCCCCCATGGTTCATCTCAAGTTATCGATGTTCTATCCTTAATTCCACCTTTAAAAAGGTACTTGCATCCTTATTCAAACAGAGGTCAACCCATATGTGTGGCGCCCTCCAAACCCGGGTCAGAAGTTTGGGGTCCACACACACACCTTAATTATAACCTACTTATAACAATAATAAAGATAATAATAATATATGCAGTGACCCTACTTACCAACCACCACGTACCGCAACAGGTTAAAGTATGCACACAAGCCAAACACACTAATATATTACAAACCATTCAAATCCCAACTATTTCAAACTCAAACTGAGTATTAAACATTATTACAAACTTTTACAAACTTAAATTATCCCAAAAGAAGCCTACTAGCTCAGCTATCTCAACCTGAACCCCTAGCTCTCGCGCTGGACTGGGGATCCTCGCTACCAACTGGTTCCTTTTTAACTGGAAAGAATATAAACAACATCGCACAAATGAGCTAACTAGCTCAGCAAGTCATAATGACAAAACTGAGAATAATGATCATCAGGTGAATATGATTATGATATCAAGTGAACATTGGATTATGATTTAGAATTGGATATTATACTTTTAATTTAAAAACCAAGGTTAGGCTGCTGATCAGTCGCGCACTAACCCCGAGCAAGGAACACAGCATTGCTCTAACTACTGGATCCAAGGCACACATTGGCCTAACTTGACCATTATATGGTCTGACCACGAATCTGGTCCACAATTTTAAAAAAAAAACAATCCAATTCTAACATAATAACAGAATATGCAATAATAAGCAATAACCGAAATCATTAACAACAATAGATGTTTAACAATGAAAGAGTTTTAATCCTTGTAAGGATCAATAAGGTAATTTAAAAGCTTAGATGTTGGGTAATGAAAGAATTGGATAACAAAGGAATCAACATTTCAGAGTTTCAAAGATTTGGGCTTTCAAAGCATAGGATACAATGATTGAATGTACAAGTAATTCAGTTCAGTGTTTGGGATTTTGTTTGCATGTATTTATGGAGTAGTATCGTATATTTGAGGTTCGTGTTTGGGTATACAACAATCAATGGTCTAGAAAGAATAAGGTTTATGGCTCAAGAACAATAACTGGAATCAGAGTTTAGGTTTCAGTGCTTCAAAGCACTTGCAATATCAACAAGATTATCACGTATTAAAATATTTCGAGAAAGTTCGGAACACTTGCCTGATATTAGCTTACTACACTGCACTCGTTTCCAATCACAAGCGTCTTACTCCTCAACTATCTGTTTCCCTTTCCTACGTCTTGCCTCTTCTGCTCACATATCATAAGCATATATCAATAATTTACTCATGGAATTCTATTCAACACATACTTCTATCTACCCTTCGTTTTACCCAAATCCGATTAACGGATTGAAAGTTATGCAATAATCAAGTAAACACCGAATATATAGACCGATAGTCAATTAACAAGTCACATATAGCACATAATACATCACGTAATCAATGATATATTATTTATAAAGAAGTCTCGGGTCATAAATAGGCTTTCTGGTATTTTAAAATGATTTTTAAAACATTTTTCGGAATTAAAACGGGTCGTTGGATCAATTTCGGGTTAATAAACAGGGTTCGGTTGGCCAATTCTGGCTCCGAAATAATTTTAGAATAATTATCGAGCCTTGGAAATAATTTAGAATAATATTTTAAAGCTCGAAACTATTTTTCAGAATTTTTAAATCATTTTTAAATAATTAAATCTAATTAAATAATTAATTAAAATCAATTAATAATTAATTAAGTCAATTAATTAATTAATTTTCGAATTAATTGACCAATTAATCAATTATAAATTAACTGAAATTAATTAACTAATTAATTTAGATTTATTTGTGAATTAAAAATAATTTTCGGAATTAAAATAATAATTTTTAGAATTTTCAGAAATTAAAAACGAATTTTTATAATAAAAATAAATAGGAAATATGATTTTTAAACATTTTTAAAACAGGAATCCAACTTTTGCAAACTCTGTAACTACAGGGACCAAACTGCATCATTTTCAAAAGTTGGGGTACTAAACTGTAATTTTCCAGCCCTTCGCCGGAAAACAGTCGGGTTCGCCGGAGAACACGATTCCGACCTCCTCACCTTACCACAAGCTCCAGATCACATCTACAATTTACCGGTAATACAATCATGCAATCAAAACAACCCAACAATCCCTGAGTTGGCCGGAATTTGGCCGTGAAGTTTTCCAGTTTCCGGCGAACATCGGAAAACTTCAAAACACAACCCCCTTCTCTACAGACTTCGTTGGTTCATGAAACTTATACGACTAAATTGCAAATTTCACAGAGAACACAACCCACTATAACACAACATCAATCTATCACAGAATAAGAAACCCCCAAATTTCAATTAAGAACATTCATACGGGTTATAAACCCTAATTTTGAAATTCAAAAATTAAACCCACTTTTGAGCATGTTATTGAACTCCAAATCAGACGTATGACATATGAAAATCATCAGGAAAACAAGCTCTACAACATGCAATCATCAAATCATACAAACAATCATCCGAACAAAAATTCATATTTTTAATAAAATAAATTCGAAAATAAATAAATATTTAGAAAAATAACCTTGATTTCTGCAGTGAAACAAAGCTCAGAATCTGATAGAACACTTCAAATCCTTCGTTTTGGTTACTCAAGCTTTGAAAACAGAGATCGGTAACGCCTTCGTTTTGCTGTTTGATTCTTAGAACAGTTTATATAATTAGGGTTTTTCTCTGAAAATTATAGAATTAACTATCTGCAAATAATTTTTGATACAAAATAAAATACGGTAAAAGGCTATTTATAATTACAGAAAATTAGGATCCCGTTGGATCATTCCGGATATAAAACGGTACGTTTATTTATAAAAACTGATTCAAACGGTATCGGTTTTCGGGATAATTATCCAAATCAGTACAATTTGTACTGCGGTCTTGGTCTCAGCGCCTGGTTACACGTATTACGAAGTGATAATTGTGATAGTTTAATAAAAAGCTCCCGTTTATCGAAAATACGGGTTTTATTGATTTACCGAAACGAATATTGTATCGAAAATGTTGCGCCGGGACCCGCGCAGGACAAACCGTACACCGGATCGAAAAAGTCGAAACATGGAAAATGCTCGGAATATTACAATTAGGTTAGGAAGGAGTTCTCGAAAGAGTTTCGGGTTCCAAAAACGTAACAACGGTTGACGTCGGTTGGTTCCCGTTTTTATAAAATAGATTTTAATTACCCGGAAAAAGATTTTAGAAATTTCATATGGTTCTTATAAATCCATAAACCAACATAAAAATAATTAGGAAGATATGACAATTATCTATATTTTATTTTAGACATATAAAAATTAAAATACTCAATTAATATTATTTTTGAATATTCGAGTACAGATAACCCTTAACAATTAGCTCACAGAATAGATACTGAACACACATAATAATTATATAATAGCAAAAATAATTACACGATATATCCCGAATATTACATCCTTCCGCCCTTAAAAGGATTTTGTCCTCAGAATCTCCTGAGAAAACAAATGAGGGTACTTTTCTATCATATCACTTTCTAACTCCCAGGTTGACTCTTTAACCTTTGGGTTTCTCCACAATACTCTTACTAACTTTACCACTTTATTTCTCAATACTTTCTCTCTCTCTTCTAGAACTTCTACCGGGCTCTCTGCATATGATAAATCTGCTTGAAGTTCTATTGGCTCATATTCTATTACATGCCTGGAGTCTGGATTATATTTCTTAAGCATTGATATGTGAAAAACATTGTGAATGTGCTCCATGTACGGAGGTAACGCCAACTCGTAAGCTACCTTGCCAATACGCTTTAGGATTTCAAAAGGTCCGACATATCTTGGGTTTAGCTTCCCTTTCTTCCCAAACCTTGTTTGTCCTTTCCACGGTGATACTTTCAATAATACCAAGCTTCCTTCTTCAAATTCCATGTTTTTTCTTGACTGGTCTGCATATTTCCTTTGACGATCTTGTGCTGCTATTAATCTTTTCTGGATAATTTCAACAACTTCCTTTGTCTGCTGCACCAATTCAGGTCCGAGTATTTTGCGTTCTCCTACTTCGTCCCAATATACTGGAGATCTACATTTGCGTCCATAAAGGGCTTCATAAGGTGGCATCCCAATGCTGGTATGATAACTGTTGTTATAAGCAAACTCTACCAGGGGTAAATGCTCGTCCCAACTTCCTTTGAAATCAATAGCACAAACACGTAGCATGTCCTCGATTGTCTGGATCGTTCTTTCACTTTGGCCATCCGTTTGGGGGTGATAGGCCGTACTCATATTCAATCTTGTTCCCAAACATTCTTGAAAACTCTTCCAGAATCTTGAATTAAACCTTGGATCTCTATCAGATACGATAGACACTGGAACTCCATGACGAACTACGATCTCTTTCAAGTACATATGAACTAACTTGTCGAGCGAAAATCTTTCATTTATAGGCAGAAAATGAGCTGACTTGGTAAGTCTATCTACTATAATGCAAATGGCATCATAATTAGCCCTTGTCCTTGGTAATCCAACTATGAAATCCATGGCAATATGTTCCCACTTCCACTCTGGAATCTCCAATGGCTGTAGCAATCCGCTTGGTCTCTGATGCTCTGCTTTAACTCTCTGACAGGTATAGCATTTGCTAACCCATTCCGTAATTTCACTCTTCATATCTAGCCACCAATAATTCTTCTTTAAATCTCTGTACATTTTGGTACTCCCTGGATGGATGGAATATCTTGAACTATGTGCCTATTGTAAAATTTCATTTTTCAGCTCCGTTATTGGTGGAATCCAAATCCTTGAAGAAAACCTAAGAATACCTTGATCATCTTGTTGCGTGTATAATTCCTCACCTACCAAACTATTTATATCTTGATCCATTACCTCTTTCTGGCATTTCTTTATTTTCTCCAATAACTCCGGTTGGAAAATCATACCGTACACTTTTGCTTCCTCAAGCTTGCAAATTCTAATCTCCAATTCCAATTTTTGAAATTCTTTATATATCTCTTCAGGTACGGATAACACATTTAACCTTTCCTTCCGACTTAACACATCTGCTACAACGTTCGCCTTACCGGGATGATAATTAATCGAGCAATCATAATCCTTGATCAATTCTAACCATCTCCTTTGTCTCATATTAAGTTCCTTCTGGGTAAATATATATTTCAAACTTTTGTGATCCGTGAAAATCTCACACTTTTCTCCATATAAATAATGTCTCCAAATCTTCAAAGCGAAAACTATAGCTGCTAACTCCAAATCATGAGTAGGGTACTTCTGTTCGTGTGGTTTCAATTGCCTTGACGCATATGCAATCACCTTGTCGTGCTGCATAAGAACACATCTTAATCCTTTGTAAGAAGCATCGCTATAAATTACGAAATTCCATTGATCGTCTGGAAGTGACAAAACAGGTGTTGTGATTAATCTCCGCTTTAACTCCTGAAAACTTTCTTCGCACTTGTCATTCCATATAAACTTTTCATTCTTCGTGTAAGCTTTGTCAATGGTGTTGCAATTCTTGAGAAATTCTGAACGAATCATCGATAATACCCTGCCAATCCCAAGAAACTTCTTACCTCAGTGGGTGTTCTCGGTCTTTCCCAATTCGTAATTGCCTCGATCTTTGTCGGGTCCACTTTGATCCCTTCATTACTGACTATGTGTCCTAAGAACTGAACTTCCTGTAGCCAAAACTCACACTTCGACAATTTAGCATATAACTTCTTTTTCCTTAAAATCTCCAAAGTTGTCCTTAAATGTTCCGCATGATCCTCCTCCGTCTTTGAATAGATCAAAATATCATCTATAAATACTATAACGAACTTGTCCAAATATTCCTTGAAAATTCTGTTCATCAGGTCCATAAACGCTGCTAGGGCGTTGGTCAATCCAAAAGACATCACTAAAAACTCGTAATGTACATACCTTGTTCTGAAAGCTGTCTTTGGTATATCTTCTGGTTTGATCTTCGGTTGATGATATCCCAATCTTAAATCGATTTTGGAGAAATACTTGGATCCCTTCAATTGGTCAAACAAATCATCAATTCTGGGTAACGGATACTTATTCTTGATCGTCAACTTGTTGAGCTCCCTATAGTCGATGCACAGTATCATGCTTCCATCCTTCTTCTTGACAAATAATACTGGTGCACCCCATGGGGATACGCTGGGTCTAATTACTCCTTTCTCTAACAGCTCTTGTAATTGCTTTGCTAACTCTTTCATTTCAACGGGCGCCATTCTATACGGGGCCTTGGATACTGGTTCGGTTCCAGGTGCTAAGTCGATTGCAAATTCAATTTCTCTATCTGGAGGAAGTCCTGGTAACTCGTCGGGAAACACGTCTGGAAATTCCTTCACAACTGGAATATCTTCAAGTTTTGCTGGCTCCTGACTTCTGTCGATCACATATGCTATGAAATGCTCACATCCTTGTCATAGTAACTTCTTGGCTTGAATCATCGTTAAGAACTTCTTTACCTGCTTCTGCCCCTTGAACGTTACTATTATTTCATCTGGCGTTTTCACCATTACTTCCTTATTTCGGCAATCTATCTGAGCATCATGCTTAGATAACCAATCCATCCCTAATATAACGTCAAATTCTCCTAACTTAAACGGTATCAAATCTACACAAAACTTACTACCAGAAATCTCAATCTCACAATTCCCACAAATTTGGTTAACAGTTACACGTTCTTGATTTGCTAATTCCACAGTCATTATTTCATTTAAATACCCAACTGGACAATTTAACTTACTAACAAAATCTTGTGAAACAAACGATCGAGTTGCTCCTGAATCTATTAATACTTTGGCATATAAAGAATTCACATTAAGCGTACCTGCCACGACATCCGCATCCTGGATCGCATCCTTCACCGACATGTCAAAAACTCTAGCCCTCGAAGTCTCATTCACTGTTGGGGTAGATCCCATAATCCTTAATGCATTACTGACTGGGGCTGGTGTCTTGCAATCCCTGGCCATATGTCCTGGCTTCCCACATTTAAAGCATGTAAATCCAATGACTGGAACCTTCACTGCTGAATTCCGGATAGGCCAATCCTTATTTGCTGGCTCTCTTGCTGGCTGATTTCGGCACTCCCTCGAGTAGTGCCCTTTCTGGTTGCATTTAAAACATACCACATTCAACTTGTTACAAACTCCTCCATGCTTCTTTCCACATACTTGACAATCTGAAAAAGTTAATCTCAACTGATTCGGCTGATTCATATTAGCTGGACGATTGCCCTGGCCTCTGTTTCCTGCATTTTGTCTCCTGAAATTAAAATTTCTCCCTGGCTGAAACTTGCCCTTCTTAAAATTTGGAAACTTCCCTGTTTGTGACTGACCCTCACTTCCCTCAACTTTCCTTTTCTTGCTTTCCTTTTCTTTCTGGAACATCTCACTCTCTTTCTCTGCGATCATAGCTTTCTGTACAACCCCGACATATGTATCCAATTCAAAAATAGCTACCTTCCCTATGATCCATGGCTTCAAGCCTTGCTGGAATCTCTTAGCTTTCTTTCTATCAGTATCAACATATGACGGCACATACCTTGACAATTCCTCAAACTTCCCTTCATAATCTGTTACCGACATGTTCCCTTGCTTTAATTCTAAAAACTTCAGCTCCATTTGATCCTGAACAAACTGAGGAAAATACTTTTCTAAAAATAATTCCTTAAACCTTTCCCAAGTAATAACATCTGTGCTTTCCAATATCTTCACCATCTCCCACCAATAGGTGGCCTCATTCTTCAGATAGTAACTTGCAAACTCAACCTTCTGTTCTTCCTTTACTTTCACTAAGGCAAATGCCTTCTCTATTTCCTTTAACCACATATTTGCTTCAATTGGTTCTAAGGAACCCTTGAATTCTGGTGGGTTTACTGCCTGAAAAGTTTTGAAAGTTACCTGGGGATTGGTCTTTCTCTGCTGTTGTTGTGCCAGGTGAACTGTTTGTTAGGCCAAGATTTGAAGAATCTGGGCTATTGCTGGGTCCGTGGGTCCTGGGTTCACATTCTGGTTTGTATCATCTTGGTTGTTATTGTTGTTGTTATTAGTTTCTTCATTCTGGGTGTTGGTGTGGGTATTTCTTCTGGGAGGTATTTTCTGTAAAGAATCAATCAATTTATTTAGCTTTTGAATCAAATCTTTGTATAAAAGAAAAGTTTTGTAAAATAGGAATATTTCTTTTTGAAAATAGTTGTAACTAAGTAAATTGCATGCTTCTTTACAGAATATAAACAGTTTTGGAAAATAGGGTACATGGTATCACAGGGTATACTGGTGCAATAAATAGGGTAAAGTAAAACAGGTGCGATAAAGTAAATGACAGTGTTGGAAAAGAAAAGGTACTGATATATAGATCAAAAGTTTTAGGTAGTACAAGCGTAAAGACGCTTCGAAAGTAAAAGCAAAAAGGTTACAACAACCTATTCACTAGTCAGCATCGTTAGTTTATAAATACAACTCAAAAGTCTACTGATATACACTACACGCTACTGTCCATACTACATAATCATAACAACACTGCTCAGCATCTCCATCTCTGAATCTATGGCTCATGGCAAATTTGGACCTCCTATCTTCTCAAGCTCCTCTAGAACCCACTTAGCCCACTCCACTAGGAAATCAGGGGTGATGTCCTCATGTGTAGCCTCAGCAATCCTCACAGCAGCTGTTCTACGAAACGCCTGGAGCCTCTCCCTAAGTCGCCTCTCACCACTCCCCATCTCTCTGGTACGCATGATATGCAATAACTCCTGGATCTGACCCTGTAGGAATCGCTGCTCCATAAGGCAAGCCTCAAACTAATGATATGGGACAGGATAGGAAGAGAACTGGAAAGGTACTCCTGTGACTGAATGACTAGTAAAACCTGAATCAGCAGGTGGGGGTCCTCTAACAGGTGGCCTCATGCCTGGAGGTGGAATAGCCTGCAATGGTACGGGCTGCGACACCGGTGGAGGTAGAATAGCCAATGCTGGTGGAATAACAGGACGTGGATCCGATGCTGGTGCTCCAACTGAAGGCTCTGAGTGATCAGCTGATACGGGAATAAAAGAGTCGGCCGTCTCTACTATCTGAAATCATATCGTAATATAAGAATCTTGTACCACGACGCAAACTATACTAATACCGGTTCTACCATAACACTCAACCTCTCGACGTTCTATCATCCTATACCTTACTTCTAATCCTATCCCTCTACCCATTCCCGTCAACCTAGGCTTGTGTCAGTGACTTATAACCTGTAGCTCTGATACCAAACCTGTGGCGCCCTCCAAACCCGAGTCAGAAGTTTGGGGTCCACACACACACCTTAATTATAACGTGCTTATAACAATAATAAAGATAATAATAATATATGCAGTGACCCTACTTACCAACCACCACGGACCGCAACAGGTTAAAGTATGCACACAAGCCAAACACACTAATATATTACAAACCGTTCAAATCCCAACTATTTTAAACTCAAACTGAGTATTAAACATTATTACAAACTTAAATTATCCCAAAAGAAGCCTACTAGCTCAGCTTTCTCAACCTGAACCCCTAGCTCTCGCGCTGGACTGGGGATCCTCGCTACCAACTGGTTCCTTTTTAACTGGAAAGAATATAAACAACATCGCACAAATGAGCTAACTAGCTCAGCAAGTCATAATGACAAAACTGAGAATAATGATCATCAGGTGAATATGATTATGATATCAAGTGAACATTGGATTATGATTTAGAATTGGATATTATACTTTTAATTTAAAAACCAAGGTTAGGCTGCTGATCAGTCATGCACTAACCCCGAGCAAGGCACACAGCATTGCTCTAACTACTGGATCCAAGGCACACATTGGCCTAACTTGACCATTATATGGTCTGACCACGAATCTGGTCCACAATTTAAAAAAAACAATCCAATTCTAACATAATAACAGAATATGCAATAATAAGCAATAACTGAAATCATTAACAACAATAGATGTTTAACAATGAAAGGGTTTCAATCCTTGTAAGGATCAATAAGGTAATTTAAAAGCTTAGATGTTGGGTAATGAAAGAATTGGATAACAAAGGAATCAACATTTCAGAGTTTCAAAGATTTGGGCTTTCAAAGCATAGGATATAATGATTGAATGTACAAGTAATTCAGTTCAGTGTTTGGGATTTTGTTTGCATGTATTTGTGGAGTAGTATCGTATACTTGAGGTTCGTGTTTGGGTATACAACAATCAATGGTCTAGAAAGAATAAGGTTTATGGCTCAAAAACAATAACCGGAATCAGAGTTTAGGTTTCAGTGCTTCAAAGCACTTGCAATATCAACAAGATTATCACGTATTACAATATTTCGAGAAAGTTCGGAACACTTGCCTGATATTAGCTTACTACACTGCACTCGTTTCCAATCACAAGTGTCTTACTCCTCAACTATCTGTTTCCCTTTCCTACATCTTGCCTCTTCTGCTCACATATCATAAGCATCTATCAATAATTTACTCATGGAATTCTATTCAACACATACTTCTATCTACCCTTCGTTTTACCCAAATCTGATTAACGGATTGAAAGTTATGCAATAATCAAGTAAACACCGAATATATAGACCGATAGTCAATTAACAAGTCACATATAGCACATAATACATCACGTAATCAATGATATATTATTTATAAAGAAGTCTCGGGTCATAAATAGGCTTTCTTGTATTTTAAAATGATTTTTAAAACATTTTTCGGAATTAAAACGGGTCGTTGGATCAATTTCGGGTTAATAAACAGGGTTCGGTTGGCCAATTCTGGCTCCGAAATAATTTTAGAATAATTATCGAGCCTTGGAAATAATTTAGAATAATATTTTAAAGCTCGAAACTATTTTTCAGAATTTTTAAATCATTTTTAAATAATTAAATCTAATTAAATAACTAATTAAAAATCAATTAATAATTAATTTAATCAATTAATTTTCGAATTAATTGACCAATTAATCAATTATAAATTAACTGAAATTAATTAACTAATTAATTTAGATTTATTTGTGAATTAAAAATAATTTTCAGAATTAAAATAATAATTTTTAGAATTTTCAGAAATTAAAAACGAATTTTTATAATAAAAATAAATAGGAAATATGATTTTTAAACATTTTTAAAACAGGAATCTAACTTTTGCAAACTCTGGAAACTACAGGGACCAAACTGCATCGTTTTCAAAAGTTGGGGTACTAAACTGTAATTTTCCAGCCCTTCGCCGGAAAACAGTCGGGTTCGCCGGAGAACACGATTCCGACCTCATCACCTTACCACAAGCTCCAGATCACATCTACAATTTACCAGGAATACAATCATGCAATCAAAACAACCCAACAATCCCTGAGTTGGCCGAAATTTGGCCGTGAAGTTTTCCAGTTTCCGGCGAACATCGGAAAACTTCAAAACACAACTCCCTTCTCTACAGACCTCGTTGGTTCATGAAACTTATACGACTAGATTGCAAATTTCACCGAGAACACAACCCACTATAACACAACATCAATCTATCACAGAATAAGAAACCCTCAAATTTCAATTAGGAACATTCATACGGGTTATAAACCCAAATTTTGAAATTCAAAAATTAAACCCACTTTTGAGCATGTTATTGAACTCCAAATCAGACGTATGACATATGAAAATCATCATGAAAACAAGCTCTACAACATGCAATCATCAAATCATACAAACAATCATCCGAACAAAAATTCATATTTTTAATAAAATAAATTCGAAAATAAATAAATATTTAGAAAAATAACCTTGATTTCTGCAATGAAACAATCAGAATCTGATAGAACACTTCAAATCCTTCGTTTTGGTTACTCAAGCTTTGAAAACAGAAATCGGTAACGCCTTCGTTTTGCTGTTTGATTCTTAGAACAGTTTATGTAATTAGGGTTTTTCTCTGAAAATTATAGAATTAACTATCTGCAAATGATTTTTGATACGAAATAAAATACGGTAAAAGGCTATTTATAATTACGGAAAATTAGGATCCCGTTGGATCATTCTGGATATAAAACGGTACGTTTATTTATAAAAACTGATCCAAACGGTATCGGTTTTCGGGATAATTATGCAAATCAGTACAATTTGCACTGCGGTCTTGGTCTCAGCGCCTGGTTACACGTATTACGAAGTGATAATTGTGATAGTTTAATATAAAGCTCCCGTTTATCGAAAATACGGGTTTTATTGATTTACCGAAACGAATATTGTATCGAAAATATTGCGCCGGGACCCGCGCAGGACAAACCGTACACCGGATCGAAAAAGTCGAAACATGGAAAATGCTCGGAATATTACAATTAGGTTAGGAAGGAGTTCTCGAAAGAGTTTCGGATTCCAAAAACGTAACAACGGTTGACGTCGGTTGGTTCCCGTTTTTATAAAATAGATTTTAATTACCCGGAAAAAGATTTTAGAAATTTCATATGATTCTTATAAATCCATAAACCAACATAAAAATAATTAGGAAGATATGACAATTATCTATATTTTATTTTGGACATATAAAAATTAAAATACTCAATTAATATTATTTTTGAATATTCGAGTACAGATAACCCTTAACAATTAGCTCACAGAATAGATACTGAACACACATAATAATTATATAATAGCAAAAATAATTACACGATATATCCCGGATATTACAATATGGCCTTCAAAAGATAACAATGGTTATCCGCTTTTTTTGCCTGATTTGGTAATGATAACAGGGATTTCCTGGAAGATATTGGTCGTGTTCAACGTGAACTTCTTTTTACTAAATCCTCATTTACTTTTGTTGATCTCAATAGTCATCTCAATATTGAGATATCTTTTATACCTGGCGTCTCCCTTTCTGGGTATCAAGCCACCGGTCTTACATACACTTCACATTCTTAAAGGTCACTTCCCTCATCCCATATCTTAATTTCTTGTTTTCCTCTCATCTCAGTCCATTCGTGTTCCCTTATTAATCCATCGATCTATCTCGGAGTTTCATCGAATACTCCCAACTTAAAGGGGATAATATATATATATCATTTATGCCTTCAACCATCAACTTTAACTCATGTTAAATCACCCTCATCCTGATGATCACATAATTCTCTATTTCTATTACTACGAGTCTTTAGGGTTTCCTCATACCCAACTCCCTTATCATTCCTCAAACTCTACTGCCTTTATATTTTTTTCCACTTCAGTTTCTTTTTTATTTTCCTTTCTATTACAATCATTTCATGAACCCACTAATCATTGACTTCAAACATCACGTCATTCTGGGATTCGTGTCCTCAGGACGAATCTTGCCAACTTTTACAACTTAGATTCATAATTCATCATACTCGTCCGCCTTTGTTCTAGCTCTAAAGCTTTTACACTATCTCTATAACCTTGAGAAGTACTTTCCCGAAAACAATTGACTGAACTTTAATCGGTTTATTATAACCTTTGGCCCCGTGTCTTTCTTGGCCTTTCACCAGCGGGTGACCTCTCTCTTAGGAAGGTAAGTGACAAAAATAGTCTTTTGCGCTTCGTCAATCATTTAAAATCTTAAATGATTCCTATTTTTCCTTTAGCCAGGCTCTTGCCTCGACTGGGTCAACCTGTTCCATGGAATTCTGAGAGCTTAGCGACTTAAAGGTCATGAAAGAATTTCCCACCGCATTGTTTCCTCAGGGTGGTGGTTGGGGGTAAAAATATAAGTTTTGTTTAGGCAGGTCCATGAATTGCCCCATAGGAGTACCGTCCTGGTTCTCCCTATCTTTCTCGACTTCTGTATTCTCAATATGAAATGTTTCATCCTTCTCCCATAATCGGGGTTATCTTATACGTTAAAATCCTTGTTTTCTACTTCATTATGTTATGGGTTCCATCTTTCTTGATGGCGACCTCCCTGTCTATCATATTCAGGGTTTGCCCTAAATCTTATTCCTCGAACATGGCTTTCATCTAAGATCCCATCCTTAAGCTTTTGAACATTTGGAACCCAAATTCTGTAGGAATACCTCATTATTCCCTTATCATCTTTCTCGGTATTAATCTCTTCTCTATTCATTGGCTCTCTTCCTTCATTCATCACTTTTTCTAGGCACAATATGATCTTTTCCAATAATTCGAGCTGCATTATAATCTCAAACAGCTTTTCAGTACCGGCTCCGAGTACCTTCACTTCTATTCCCATTTTCTTGAAATCTCTTTCAGCTCTTCCGAAGACATTATCATCTCGAGTCTCTCCTTTCTACTAAGGGTGTCAGCCACCACATTGGCTTTCCCTGGATGATAAAGAATCTCACAATCATAATCCTTGATTAGCTCTAACCACCTTCTTTGGCGCATGTTGAGCTCTTTCTGCGTGAAAATGTACTAGAGCACTTATGGCTTGTGTAAATCTCGAACTTCTCTCCGTACAAGTAGTGCCTCCAATCTTTAGGGAAAAACTATTACCACGAGCCCAAGCTCATGGGTGGGGATATCGAATTTTATATTCCCTTAATTATCTTGACGCGTACGCGATTACCGTACAGTGATGTATAAAAATGCATCCTAATTCCTTGTGCGAAGCGTCACTACAAATCACAAAATCTCTTTTTCCATCCGGCAACGCCAACATAGGGGCTGTCACCAATCTTTTCTTCAGTTCTTGGAAGTTGTTCTCGCAATTCTCTGTCCATTCTAACTTCTCGGTCTTATGAGTAAGCCGCATTAAAGGGATGCTTTCTTTGCAAACTTGAACGAACCTACGATAGTACAGGCCAATCCTATCTCTAGTAGTCACCCTGACTACAGTCATTGATTCCTCAACGATAATCTCTTCAGTCTTGTTAGGATCCTTAACGGGATCCTCCTCAGCAACAACCCCTTCTGGGATAACATCCTTAATCGCTACATCTTTAATATAGACAGCATCTGGTCCCTTGTTAGGGTGCTCCGTTGGATCCACAATCTGATCTCCAATATTTAGTAAAACATCATCGTGTTGTTGCTCTTGAACTTCAGGGTTCGGTGCCCCGCTACCTTATACGACAATGATCTATGTTACTATCATGATACTTATAAGGGTTCCCATAAGGGTTTTAACTGTCAGTACTACGTTAGGTAGTCCGACTATGAACTTGCCAAGAGTTCTTATTATCTTAGTGAACTTATCATTTTAACGATGCATCATCTCTGAGGTTTATAACGCTTAGCTCTGATACCATTTCTGTAACACACCCAAATCCGGGGTCGGGGATTTGGGTTGTCACGAGTTCCATTTCCCTTAATAACACTCAATCTTAATAAACAACCAACTACTGCGTACTTTGGCCCCACAATATACACACACACACCACAAGTTATAGTCTCAGAGATGAATACCAAAAATAACAAAAGTCATTTTATTTCACAATTATAAGCCACTACACCTCAAAAGTGTTTCTGAATAAATTTACATATTCTTTTCCATTATTACAATTCATAAATATACATAAGTATGGTACATCAAAAGTTGAAAGCCTAGCCTATTGGTAGTTCCTACCTCAGCTACAGCGACATCAACGCCTACAGGAAACTGCGGAACATTTCCTATCCTCTCACGAATTGAGAGCTTGGTCCTGTTCATCTTGTCTATCTGTTATTGTGTGATGAAAGAAGAAATCAAGGGTGAGCAACAAGCCCACCGAAATAATGTACAATAATTAACAATATATGAGCATTCTCATAGTACTCATGAAAGTCTTGGTCAAGAAGAAATGAACCAAGTTTGATATCTTAATGCGACGAAGTCGCAAAATATTCAGTATATATATACATATATACTTCTCAAAATCTTTGAAATCCTCTGACATGTATAATATACATAGAGTTCCATTTTATAACTGTATAAAAATATTTTTACAAGGTGATCTCATATATATAACCTTATCTCAACATTTTTCTGAAAATATTTGTCATGCATAAGATAATCATTAACTAGATATAAGTTGAAAAGATGAAGTTACAAGATACTCCAATATACTTATATCTTTTCGGAATACTACTCGAACTACCACCATTCAAGCTATAATCAGTTTCAAAAGTTCATCACATAGATGAGACTACAAGATAAGACTTGAATAGATTCAATCTTTGAAATATCATTCGAAAGAAATGAAGTTACGAGATACTTCATTGAGTCCCGATATATATACACCTATATATATATCATACTTTCCTTGAAAACCTCTGTCATGAAAAATATAAACAGAGTTATAATATCCAATGAATTTGGAAAGAAGAAAACCTTGGCATAAACCTGATATCTTGCTGATCAGGAAAATATACCAATTAAATCACCTTTTCTACTAGTAGATGGATGAATCCCCCATTGGTCATCACCCTGGCCGCATTAGGACCTTATGCTAGACTGCCACTCAGCCACTTACGCATTGATGGACTCCCACTGAGCCACTTACACTTTTATGAACTCCCACTGAGCCCATGTCGCCTATGCCGATGCATTTTTATTGGGCTTACTTCCCGAGCATTGGGCAAGTAATCAAATTCTTTTATCAAATTAGCAACTTCGTTGCGCCAAAAATATACCACGGAGCCGGATCCCTTAGGTTTTGAGCAAGTATTTAAATCCCCTTCGAAATGAAGATCTTAAATTTGAAAATGAGTTTTGGGATCCGCTCTAACTTTTAAAATCATTTTGAAAACTCGAAAATATTTTAAATAATGTTTAGAGTAATGATGATTAAATAAAATAAATCATTCCCGATATGTTAGAAAATATCTGAATATTATTATTTAAATAATATTCCCATAAGGATAATCTTTATAAAAATAATTGAAGTAGAAGTTTTAAAACTCATACTTGAAATGAATAATAAATAACAAAAGATATACTTATACGAAAGTACGATCTTTATTTGAATAATCGAAAATAAGTTTGATTATTATTCAAAACTATCGAATATACCTTATCCGATTAATAGTTATTGAAAACTATATATATATAAATATATATATATATATATTATACACGGGAACATCGACTCCCGATTTAGAAAAATGTTCACCTTCGGGTCCCCTAGCATAGGTATTCTCTCTAGCATAGGTATTATGCAGTTTATAAGCATTTGAATTGATAATAGAATATCAAGATTACGAAATAGACATGCATATAAATATCATATCAACATGCTCCAATATATCGCAAGACTTTGCTAATAATAACCATGCACTTATCTCAAGATAATGCATCAATATATTACATCACAACAAAAGTATAACGGGTAGAAAACTTGCCTGAGTGTTCCGGTGTAGACTTAAGATTAGAGTGGGTCCAGTAACCTATGAACAACAACCTAAGCTGGAATTAGACCACGGTCTCTTAAGAAACTAGTCAAAACTCACTCATACCCTAACGGTCGCTTACGGTCGCTTATACGCTTAACGATTTGTGTTAATCGCTTGCGTACCCTCAGCTCCACCAATTTTAATAAATTAACTGTTATGAATTTTTAGGCGACTCTTTTGTGAGTACTTTACCAACTGCCTAATCCACCTTATATAATTGTTTTGTGTTTCGATTAATCATTTAAGGGTCTCAATTATGGTCTCAAAGTTACTCGAGGTTTCGGGGTTCGCTCGCGAAACGCCATTACTTAAAATGGTCATTTCTTATAGCTCGTAACTCGGATTTAGGCGAACGACATATCAAAATAAAGCTCGTAACATGAACTATCTAAACATGGAAAAGGTCAGAAGCTTACAGTGAGTTTACGGGTCCTAAAGTTTTATGCAAAACAGTAAAAGGAAAACGAGCATTACAACGGCTTTGTTTACGAGATTCCCAAAATAATTACCACTCTAAATCCTCATCAATTCACTCACAACTACCAACACAACAATATTCAACCATCATACTACAAACTCAGTCCCCAACTCCAAGTTTTATGAATTTATCCAACCAATCAAAGACCCAATATTGAAAACCAATACAAATCCACCCAAAACTACTTATAATCAAAGATCAAGCCTTAATACTAACAATGCTTCAATAAAACTTAATGAAATCATAAAATTAAAGCTAGGATTTGAATTTTATACCTTCCTTAGATGCTTAAACCGCTTACAAGAGATTGTAATCCTTAATAGAGCCTTGATCTATGTTTATCATGTTCAAACTTGTAAAGGAGTTCAAGAAATGAGTTAGAACTTTTGGAGTTACAATTAGTCAGATTTAAAGAAATATAAATATGAGAGTCTTACCATGATTATTTGGACGAGACTTGTGAACAAAAGTTTTAGGTCATCTCAATACCTTTCCACGAGCTATAGAACACAACATTTGAGTGAGCATTGAAGAAGATATGGCAGTTTGAAGTTGCTGGTATTATTTTGGCCGAGAGCAAGAAGCTTGGAAATGGGGGGAGAAATGAAATGTTGCTTGGTTGATTTCTTTTTTGAATGAAATGAAATGTTTGGTTGAAAATTAACCTTTCAAAATATCTTTGCTTTTTTCTTTAATTAAGTGATGATCTCACCTTGATTACATCATCACAAGGACACTTGTTCAATCCTCATGGTTGGATGATGTCATCCTCCCCTAATCCCTTTGATTAGTGCTTAATTACTTGGCTAATGACCGCTTATATGTTATACGGTTCGCTTAACTTTCATTTTTGTTCGTCGTTTGAGGGATCATATCTGGGATCTTATTATTTGGGTTCCCCTAAACCTTTCTCAATATTTTATATTTCTTATATGATCCTCTCTTATTATCCTTGAATTTTGTTAGGTCACACACACTGTAGAAGGGGGTTGAATACAGTGTTTAGCACTATCAAATTGAATTAAGAACACAAGTAACTGAACATAGATTTTATTCAACATAATAAACTCTGTTACAACATGGAACTGTCCTCTCTCAGTGATGAACAAATTATCACGAGAGTTGCTAGGTTTACAATGAATAATAATTACGATTATGATAACACATCTAGTGTAAACCCTATGCCTGTGTTTATATACTACACAGTTATAAGATAATATTCTAATTGGTATCGAATATAATTCTGCTTTCTAAAATATATCAATCAGTTATCTTTTCTTCCAAGTATTTTATTCTTCATAGAATTCCTTCTTCATGCATATCTCTTCTTGTATTTGTCTTGATCTTCTTTCCTTTCAATCAGTCGCCTTCCTTATCTGAAAGTCTCCTTAAGTCCTGATATTATCTCCTGATAACTTAAGTTCTGACAACTTAAGTTCTGATATCTTAAGTCCTGACTTCAGTATAAGTGCGATTTCCAGATAAGTCCTAATTTGTCCTGTTTAAGTAAGATCTGAAAACTAAACACAAATCATATTAGACATGACATCACAAATATATCTAACAATCTCCTCAACTTGTAAATTAGCATAATATACAAGTTCAACAGATATTTGATGATGTCAAAAATAATAAGTACAAATGCATGAGAATTTGACTAGATACCTACAACTTACAGTCCTTATAGCTTTACCATCCTTAAAGTCTGATAACAGCTTCAGTCTGTATACACTTCAGAATTTAAGCAGTTGTAGATCTTTGACTTGGCTTCAATTTCTGATCTCTTTGATGTCAGGAGTTGTTCTGAGATAGTTCTTCAACAAACATCTCTCAGCATATTCAAGTTCATTGATCATCCTCCTTTTTGCATCTTTCATTTCAGCTTTATCTTCACTAGTTTAAAAAATAGAAGCCCTGAGATCATTTATCTTAGCTTTCCTTATATCCTGATTCAGTCTGATCAGATATGCCTTGTCAGACTCTAGATTGAATTCCACAGCCTTATAACCCAGAAAAGTAGTTATGATCTTAGCAGTGTTAGGCTTCATTTCAACAATATCACCTTTGTGATCTCTGTACTTGGGACAGTATGGGCTGTCAGACTTTACAGAGTAGAGCTTCTTCTGTCTTTGAATTTGTGACTTTAAATAACATGCAGCACCATCTGTTAATCTATTTTTCACTTGAAGTAGAAATAGAACATGTTTCAGTTCTTCAAAATACTTCAATGGAATAGCATTCTGTCTGATATGGAATACCCTTCCATCTATCATAAAATATAACAAGATATGTTCTTTCAAAACAGAGTGGTAAACCATTTGTACAGATTCAATTTGATTCAATCTTTCAGGAGTTGCTCCTACTCCTGGTTCACTTAAGGAAGTTAGATCATTGGTAGTGTTGTGTACTCTTCTTTCATCAGAACTACCCAATCCAGATTTATCTCTTGCTTCCTTTCCTGTAACAACTCTTGCTTCAAAACCACTTGATGTAGTTTTAAAGGTTGAGTCTATTGATCTTTGGTGAATCCTGGTAGGAGTATCTTTGAAGGTTTAACATGAGCAATGTCAGAGGTTTCCTTTTCCTTAACTTCTGATATCAAGTCAACTTGAGCTATGTCAGAGGTTGCTTGCTTCACTATCATATCAGAACTTACTAAGTCTTGATCTAGAACAACATGAGATCTATCAGAGGTTGTTTGTTGTGCATATGTTGTGTACCTGATGATTTCATAAACAAAACATCTAAGTAGATTTTACTTAGTGAAATTATGTAGCACTCAACGGATAAGAATTATAGTCCCGACGGATAACTCATTATAGTCCCGACGGATGATTAACTTATTATCAATCGAGTGAGTAGCTTATGTAATAATAAGTTTGTAGCACAGTTATGTATGCACCTTTGTATAGAATATGTAGTAGCATATAAGTCATGTTGACTTTAACTAGATATGCAGAATAGAATGATTAATTGTACATAAATGATGTCTTGTAATTCTGCATAAGTGAAATAGAGTCAAGTGCCAAAATAGCTACCAACGGATGATTAACAAAGCCATCGACGGATGATCAAATGACTATCAATGGATGTTTAATATAGCAGTCGACGGATGATCAACTAAACCATCAACGGATGTTCTGAAAGTCGACGGATGATCATATGAAGAATTCAAACAGCAGTTGTACAGTGAAAGCTGACACACAGCCGTCGAGATGTATACATACACACTGTGGAAGCCCATTAACTGGGTAATAAAGGACGAAAAGCAGCAAAGCTTAAGACTGATAGTTTTTATATTTGTTCAGTTTTTTACTTTGTAATCTTGGTATTATATAAACCAAGAGAGTAGCAAATAGAAAAACTGAGATAGCTGAGAAACAAAAACCGAGAAATCTTTGTAAGCAGAATTATTAGCATTTCCTGTATTCTCAGTAGTTCCATTTTGTAAGCAGCTGTGAGCATTCCTGCATACAGAGTCCTCTCGGTATATTATATATATCTCTGGTGGAATTGTTTTAATCCACCAGAAAGTTTTAAAGACTCTTGTTTTTAATTACTTATGTTTTGATTCAATTAAGTTTCTATTCCGCATTGTGCTAATCAAAACATTATATCTATATTCGAGTTGAACATTTTTATTTTGAGAAAAAGGTTCAAGAATTCCATTCAACCCCCCTTTTGTAATTCTTGCTATATTGTTAAGGGACTAACAATTGGTATCAGAGCAAGCTCTTAATCTACAAAGAGTTTAAAGATCAAAACAATTCAGCAAGATGAACAAGAAAGATGTTGGCGTCAAGATTCCTTTTCTTGATAAAGATAATTACCATCATTGGAAGGTAAAGATGCATCTTCATATGCTTTCTCAAGATGAGGCCTATGTGGACTGCATAGAAAGAGGCCCTCATGTTCCAATGAGAGCTGCAACAGGAAACGAGCCATCTGTTCCAAAGCCAAGGCATGAATGGTCTGATCTTGACATTGAACAAGTCAGGAAATATAAAAAGGCCATGAACATTCTGTTCAATGGTGTTGATGCAGACATGTTTGATAACATCATCAACTGCAAAACTGCCAAGGAAGTTTGGGACACAATACAGATAATTTGTGATGGCACTGAGCAAGTTTGAGAAAATAAAATGCAGCTCCTGATTCAGCAATATGAGCATTTTCACAATGAAGAAAGTGAGTCACTCACTGACATTTTTAGTAGATTCCAAAAACTACTAAATGCTCTTAAGTTGCATGGAAGAGTCTATCGGACTAAAGACTCCAATCTGAAATTTCTCAGATCTCTTCCAAAAGAATGGAAACCAATGACAGTCTCATTGAGAAACTCACAAGATTATAAGGAGTTTACTTTGGAGAGATTGTATGGCATTCTAAAGACCTATGAGCTTGAGATAGAGTAGGATGAAAGAATGGAGAGAGGAAAGAAGAAAGGAGGATCCATTGCACTAGTTGCTGATCTGGAAAAGGAGAAGGAAGTGAAGATGGAAGCTGTAGAATCAACTTCAAAGGTCTGTGAGAATAAGGGTAAGGGGCTAGCTGCAGAAAGTGAAGAATCATTGAGCCAAGATGACATGGAGGACATTGATGAGCACCTAGCATTTCTTTCAAGGAGATTTGCCAAGCTCAAGTTCAAAAAGAACTTTGGAGCAGCCAAGCCAAATAGAAACATGGTGGATAAGTCAAAATTCAAATGTTTCAAATGTGGCTTGGCAGGGCATTTTGCAAATGAGTGTAGAAAGTCAGATTCCAGTAAGAAAAGGTTTGAGTCTGTGGATTATAAGCAAAAATACTTTGATCTACTTAAACAAAAGGAAAGGGCTTTTATTACACAAGAAAATGACTGGGCAGCAGATGATTTGGATGAAGATGAAGATGTCAGCTATGTCAATCTAGCCCTAATGGCCAAGTCTGATGAAACAGAGACAAGTTCCTCAAGCAATCAGGTAATCACTACAAACCTTGCACATTTATCAAAAGCTGAGTGTAATGATGCCATAAATGACATGTCTACAGAATTATATCATTTGCGTGTTACACTTAAGTCTCTCACTAAAGAAAATGCTAAAATCAAAGAAACCAACTTGTTTTTAAGTGAGAGGAATAATGTGCTTGAGTCTCAGTTTGTTGAGTTTGAGAAACTAAAAATTGAGTGTAAGATTTCCAAGGAGGAATTAACTGAGTCCTTGAAAAAGGAAGAAATTTTGAAGAAGCAGCTCAAGCGTGAACAAGAGGTGATTAAAGCATGGAAAACATCTAGGGATGTTCATGCTCAAATCACCAAAGTTCAAGGAATTGAGTCTTTTTGTGATGAAGCCTAGAAAAGGAATAAAGAGAAACTAGAACCTATTTTGGTAGATGGGTTGCTGACAGATGTAGACTCGACGGATGATGAGGACTATCAGTCGGATAACAAAAAGTGTTATCCGTCGAATGATAAAAATCCTCATCCATCGGCTGTAAGCAAACCCATTAGCAGAGCCAAATTAATCAAGCTAAATGATAAGTATGGGTCTGTTTCCAAGAACTTTGTTTCAGGAGAGTCAAGTCAAGCTAAGAAAGGGAAAAAGGCTAATGTTGGTCACATGACTGTCAAACAGTTAAGTGACAGACTTGAGAAAATAGAGGTAAAAACAGAGACTAAAAAGAAAAACAATAGGAATGGTAAAGTAGGGATTAACAAATACAATAACTACACACCTGATAAATATGCTCCTAGAAAAATCTGTGTCAAGTGTGGTAGTGTAAATCATTTGTCTGTTAATTGCAAATCTGCCATGCCTACTCCCATGTCTGTTCAGCCTCAATTTCCTAACATGAATGTCATGCCTCCCATGCCTGTTAATGCTATGCCTACACAGAATATGAATGCACAGTTTGCTAATATGCCATTTGCACCTAATCCATATTATGCTGCATACAGCATGCCTCAAATGTCATTTAGCATGTCTTACCGGAATAACATGTTTACACCAAGCATGCCATTTCCTGTTAGCCATAACATGCATGATAATTTTGTTGCATTTAGTGGTTTCAAAGGTACAACCCAATTGACTAAGGAAGATTTTGAAATTCCTAAGTCAAATGAGATAAAACCTAAGAAATAGAAGAAGAAAGCTAACAAGGCAGGACCCAAGGAAACTTGGGTACCAAAATCAACTTGATTTGATTTTGATGTGTGCAGGGAAATAGAAAGAATCTTTGGTACTTGGATAGTGGTTGTTCAAGACACATGACTGGTGATTCTACCCTGCTCACAGAGTTTAAGGAGAGAGCTGGCCCAAGTATTACTTTTGGAGATGACAGCAAGGGTTATACTGTGGGATATAGCTTGATTTCAAAGGATAATGTCATCATTGAAGAGGTTGCCTTAGTGGATGGTCTCAAACACAATCTGTTGAGTATCAGCCAGCTTTGTGATAAAGGCAACTCAGTAATCTTCAATAAAGAAGCCTGTGTTGTGACTAATAATCAAAGCAACAAAGTGGTTCTCACTGATGTGAGAAGAGGAAATGTGTACCTAGCTGACTTCAACTCAACTAAAGTAGAATCTGTAACATGTCTTCTCAGTAAATCAAGTCAAGATGAAAGTTGGCTATGGCACAAGAAGCTATCCCATTTAAACTTATAAACCATGAATGAGCTGGTAAAGAAAGAACTAGTAAGAGGCATTCCTCTAGTGGAGTTTACAAAGGATGGACTGTGTGATGCCTGCCAAAAGGGGAAGCATATCAAAGCATCATTCAGGAAGAAACTTGATTCAGCAATTGAAGAGCCTCTGCAATTGCTTCACATGGATTTGTTTGGACCAGTCAATGTATTGTCAATTTCAAAGAAAAGATTTTTCCTAGTAATTGTAGATGATTTCTCAAAGTTCTCTTGGACATATTTCCTAAAGTCTAAAGATGAGGCTAGTGAAATCATTATCAATCACATAAGGCAAGTTAACAATCATCCTGATTTCAAAGTTAGAAGAATCAGGAGTGACAATGGAACTGAGTTCAAGAACTATGTCATGAGAGCATTTTATGAGGAAAATGGGATCTTGCATGAGTTTTCAGCAGCAAGGACTCCACAACAGAATGGAGTAGTGGAAAAAAAGAACAGATCTCTTATTGAAGCTGCAAGGACAATGCTTGAAGAATCAAAACTACCAACATACTTCTGGGCTGAAGCTGTAAACACTGCATGCTACACTCAGAACATATCTCTGATTAATTAAGCAAGATGCATGACTCCTTATCAATTGTTCAAGAAAAAGAAGCCAACTCTAAACTTTCTTCATGTCTTTGGCTGTAAATGCTATATTCTGAGAAATCAAACTGATCAAAATGGGAAGTTTGATGCTAAAGCAGATGAAGAAATTTTTGTTGGATATGCTGTTGGTAAAGCATATAGAGTCTACAATCTAAGAACCAACATTATTGTGGAATCTATACATGTTGTGTTTGATGATAAAAAGATTGAAGGACTGAAAGATGGAGATTACCATGAGAGCCTCAAATTCGACAATGTTGAGATGGTCAGTGATGAAAGTGATGATGAGAGTGATCAAGAAACAGTGTCTAAGGATAATGCAGACAAATCTACCACCAATGAAGCACAAAACTCAACATCCGTCGAGTTACATAATGCTTCATCTGTCGAAAGACAATCTGCCTCATCCGTCGGTACTCAAAATTCACCATCCGTCGGGTTATCTAAAGGAGCAGGAAGTCAAGGTAGATCACCCATAGAAAGTACCCCTTTCTCAAATCAAAGATCCTCAAACTCAGGGGGAGTTTCTAGCAATCAAAACTCAATCACACATCAAGACAACATTGAGGTCTCTTCATCTAGAGCTAATCTACCTCAACCAAGAAAATGGACAAAAGATCACCCCTTTGAACTGGTTATTGGTGATGTTTCTTCTAGAGTTCAAACCAGGAGAGCAACTCAAGAAGAATGTCTATACAGCAGCTTTTGGTCAAAGGCAGAACCAAAGAAGGTAGAAGAAGCCTTGTTAGATCCTGATTGGATTTTAGCTATGCAGGAGGAGATAAACCAATTTGAAAGGAATAAAGTATGGAAGCTGGTACCCAAGCCTAAAGGAAAGAATCCAATAGACACCAAATGGGTATTCAGAAACAAGATGGATTAAAATGGCATAGTAGTAAGGAACAAAGCTAGATTCGTTGCTAAAGGCTATTGCCAGCAAGAAGGAATAGATTTTGATGAAACATTTGCTCCTGTTGCAAGACTTGAAGCCATCAGAATCTTCTTAGCCTATGCAACCCATGCCAATTTCAAGGTCTATCAAATGGATGTCAAAAGTGCCTTTCTGAATGGAGATTTGGAGGAAGAAGTGTATGTTAGTCAACCTCCTGGCTTTGAAGATCCAAATTTTCCAGAGTATGTCTATTATCTACTGAAAGCACTTTATGGACTGAAGCAAGCACCTAGAGCCTGGTATGACACTTTATCAAAGTTCCTTTTGGAAAATCACTTCACAAGAGGTACTGTAGATAAAACTTTATTTTTCAGAAATGTCAATGGCTCTAGCATACTTGTTCAAATTTATGTAGATGATATTATTTTTGGCTCTACAGATGAGAAACTTTGTAAAAAGTTTGCCAAACAGATGAAATGAGTATGATGGGAGAACTAACTTACTTTCTTGGTTTACAAGTTAAGCAAGTTAGTGATGGAATATTCATTAGTCAAACTAAATATATTTTTGATCTTTTAAAGAAGTTTGATCTAATGGATTGCACATCTGCAAAAACTCCCATATCAACTGCAACTAAGCGTGAATTAAACACTACTGAAAAGTCTGTGGATATTTCAAGCTATAGAGGCATGGTTGGCTCACTTCTGTACTTAACAGCTAGTAGGCCAGATATAATGTTTGCTACATGTTTATGTGCAAGATTTCAGGCTGATCCTAGAGAATCTCACTTGATAGCTATTAAGAGAATTTTCAGATATCTCAAGGGAACACCAAAACTTGGCATTTGGTATCCTAGAGATTCTGGTTTTGATCTAACTGGTTATTCAGATGCAGATTATGCAAGTTGCAGAATTGACAGAAAGAGCACAACAGGAACTTGTCAATTTCTAGGAAACAAGATTGTGTCCTGGTTCATTAAAAAGCAAAATTCAGTTTCTACTTCTACAGCTGAAGCTGAATATATTGCTGCTGGCAGTTGCTGTGCACAGATTTTATGAATGAAAAATCAATTGCTAGACTATGGTTTGCAAGTTGAGAGGATTCCTATTTTCTGTGATAACAAAAGTGCAATTGCCATCACTGAAAATCCAGTGCAACATTCAAGGACAAAGCACATAGACATCAAGTACCATTTCATAAGGGAACATGTAATGAATGGTACTGTAGAGTTACATTTTGTTCCAAGTGAGAAGCAACTTGCAGATATCTTTACCAAGCCACTGGATGAATCCACCTTTTCAAGGTTGGTAAGTGAGTTAGGTATGCTTAATTACTCTTGAATTTATCTGAGTTATTTCGCAAGTTGAGATGTAGCCAGAAATTTAGCTGATTTTTAGTCATGGATGAAATTTTGGCTAAGTCAAAATTTGCATCTCGACGGATGACCATTATCCATCGAGTTGAGTCATCCGTCGATATATTATTTGCAAATAAAAATCAATTACTTTTCTGGAATCTTTTAAAACTCGACGAATAACAGTTTATCCTCATCCGTCGAATTGTCTAAATCTTAACCGTTAATTCCCTGAACATTATCCATCGAGTATACTTACAGTTTGTAAGCATTACACGACGGATAATGGGTGGAATTTTTACAGTTTATTTTTAAAATGGCTATTTTAGGAAATTTCTATTGGGTAATTTACTTTTCTTTATTATTTTCATCCGTTGTTTTTGAGATAGTATAAAAGCTTATTTCATTCTAATTATTTACTTTTATCATTCTCAAATTCAACTACTTTTATTTCATTCTCTCTCAAGCAAATATTCTCCTTTTCTTCAAGCTTTCATTCTCTAACAATGGCACCTTTAGTAAATATTATGTCTCAGACTGGGTTCATTTATGAGAAGAACAACTTCACTGCTTTGGTCAATAAGGGTATTCAACAATCAAAAGACTACCACAAGATGATGGACTTCGTGAAGAACTGCAAGTTAAGTTATGCCATGCTTGAATCACCCACAATTTTCTGTGAAGTTGTTGAAGAGATGTGGACCACTGCAATCTACAACTCTACTAACAAAACCATCACTCTAACTATCAAAGGTAATGAGTTCTGTATCAATAGTAATGTGATAAAAGCATGTTTCAAAATTCCTGATGATAGTGTAACTTCACCACACAATGACACTGATATTATCAATATGCTTAATTCCATGCATTATGCACTTCCTACTACTAAGCTAAGTGATATTAGAAGATTAGGTCTTAGGAAGGAATGGAGTTTCATGTGTGATGTTGTGACTAAAGTTTTCTCTGGAAAAATCAGTAATTTTGATTCTGTGAACATTTTCATGCTTAACATGCTATACATGCTAGTTACGGATAAATTTTACAATTTCAGTGACCTTGTCTTGTATGAGTTAGGTTTTAAACTAGGTGAGTTAGCCAAAAGGGGAAAGAATGTATATTATGCTAGATTTTTCATGATATTGGCTAACCATCTTTGTCAAGAGATTGTACTTGAGAACCCAAACAACAAATTAGCTTGTTGGGTTCAAGAGAGAAGAATCATTGCAGATTTGAACAGAGCCAACCATCATAGGGATGTGCCAATGTTCTACTTTCCTGTGATGCAGACACCTCAGGTAAGTGAGGTAAGTTCATCCATACCCTCAACTATTCCAATCTCCTCAATTTCTTTGAGTTCAGGAGTAGCTATGGCAACTGTGACGATGACCAAACAGTTGCCTACCAAAGCTACCAAAATAACTGTAATTTCTAAATCCAAGTCAAAGAAAACCCCCTCTGCTATCTCTCAAAAGGTACCAGTTGAAAAATCCACCAAAGCCAAAGAGGGGAGTGTGAAGGAGGGTCGGTTAGGTGAGGGAAGGGGTGAACATCAAAGAAACCCCAAGGATAAGGTTGGAGAGTTGAGTGAATCCCAGCCTAGCCACACTGCAGTTTCCCAACAAACTGTAGTGCTTAAAAAGGACAAAAGCTCACTTCTAGCTACATCCTCCCAAAAGGATGTGGCTATTGAACAAAGCTCTCAGCCAAGAGCACAGGCCAAAAGGGTTAGGGACACAAGCTCACCCCAAACTTACACAAGAAAGAAGAAATCCAAAACCACTGGGGATGCACAGGGCACACACACAGTGCAAACTGGTGCTAAAGACCCAATCCCTGCACTTTCTCAATTTCAGTTTGATGTGGCTCCAATAAATGTGGAGTCACAACCAAAATCTCTTATAATAGAAGCCTCTGAAACACCATACTCACCAACAAACTCTCTGGAAGTGGATATGATAAACACTTCAATTCCTGATTCCCCTTTTTTAACTCTGTTGGGGAATCCAAAATCTAGTGCAAGTGAGCATCATCTTTTAGATGATTTGTTGGCTCACTTGCCAATTCTTTCAGATACTATTGTGACATCTGTGCCTCAAATAACTTCAATCAACACAGAGTCAACAATAGTTTCTCTTCCCACCTCATTCATTTCTACTCTCTTGATGGATATTGCTCATCCGTCGAGTAGTGATTGTATCCTGACGAATAAGCTTAACAGCAGTAATCCGTCGGATAGCTTTACCACTCACCCGATGGATATCACTTATCCGTCGAGTGTCTCTGCACAACTTCAAACTTCAATTATTTCTAGTACAGAAGATTTAGTGGTAATACAGTCACTCTTAGGACTGAGAGAGGAGAGTGCATTGAGTGAGAGGCTGGGTTGCTCCCAGGCAAAAGGAGAGGAAACGGGTGAATCTCAGCAATCCATTTATTCAGGATTGGCAAAAGTGAGTGAGAGGAGTCCCACCTTAGTAGGTGAAGGTGAGGGTGTGAGGGTGGGGAGCCAGGGTGAGACCCTGATGCAACAAAAGAGAGATTATGAGAGAAAGGCAGGTACAGGAGAAATAAGGGTGGATCCAGCCATTGCTAGTGAGTCAATGATTGTGGATGATGCTGAAAAGGAAAGACAATTTCAGCAACATTATAAAGCTGAAATTGATAACATTTCCTTGGATGCTGACACTTTTACTCATCCCGTGTCAGCCTATCAATTGTTGGCTGCTCAGGGCAATGTGGAGGCAGAACAGACTTTGAATTTAGTACACACCTCAGAATCTCTTCAAAGAGATAAAGCTGCTGTCAATAGGATGCCTTCTCAAGCTGGTGAGCCATCTGAAGAATTTGGAGTAAATTCTAATGATGATGACTCTGATTCTTTGGATGGAAGCATGGACTTAGGGGGAGATGAAGGCCCAAGTTCTGTTTTAAATTTACCTGGATGGGCATGGACAAAGGAATCTACACTAGGACAATTTGGTGTATCTTTGGTCAAGCAAGTGATGGTTATTCAAAAGGCCCTTCAGGAAACTTCAGATGCTGGTACCAAGGCTATTCTTCAAGCTCACTTAGACTCTCTACATCTCATGAAGATCCAGCACTTAAGACAGAATCTGAGTGTGGATGAACTAAAAAGAGATATAGCTGACTTGAAAACTTATAATTCTGAGAAGCTGGATTCAGTAATGCCATATGGTACCATGCAAGATCTATTAATGAGACTGATGAGAGAATCAGATTCTGAAAAGAAGCTAGCCAAGCTGGAAGACAGAGTTCAAGTTATTGAGAATTCAGTGGTTATCCTTCTTCAAAATCAACAGACTCAGACAAATCTTCTCATGCAACTGGCTAAAGCACAAGGTCTAACTCCTCAACTTGATGATAACAAAAAGGGGGAGAGAGAATCAAGTAAGGGGGTGAAAGGACCAACTGAGGGGGAGAAATTTCAAGTACAAATCAGCAAAGTAATTCTACCTTCAATTACTGTCTCCAAGCCAACAGTTGCAGATAGTATAGATCTAATTAAAGCAGTAGCAGTAGCAAATTTGAAAGTTGCTGAAAAAGGAAAGTTGAGTTTGATCAACTAAAATAAGATTGATGAGGAGATACTGAAAAAGTTTGAACTAGTCAAGGAGCCAGTTAAGTCAGCCATCCATCACTCTCATGTCAAACCAATCAGTGTGAATGAGATGAGCATGAACTATCTGGAAAAAGGACAATCTTCCTGCATCAAGTCTACAAAGGCTGAAACAATTCTTAAACCAAGGGAAAATTATCCAAAACCATCTTGGAAAAACCCCATGGACACTGTGTATGAGACACCCAAGCCTGATGAAAAGAAGCTTCTGTCAAGATCTATTATCTTCTATAAAGATCCAGCTGATTCAGCTTCAAAAAGAAGAATTTCTAAGATATTCAGAAATATAAAGGAAATTTGTGTGGTAGCTGGACATCCACAATTTGCTCAAGCAAAGAAAGAAGAAAAGGCCAGATTAAAGTAGGAAAAGAGGCAAGCTGCTCTAGATGCAAAGAAGTCTAAATAAAAGAAAGAACAGATTGCTATCTTGGCCAAGCTACAGGCTGTAAATTCTTCTCAACAAATTCCCTCTCAACCATCTGAAGCTGCTGAATCAAAGAAGAAAATTGAAGAACAGAAGAAATCCCCAAGGAAGAAAGAATTGGCTAGAAGAACAAAAAAGAAACTGGATGTTGTTGACAAGGAATTGGAAGATCAATTTCCTAAGGAATCAACACCAGCTACAACTCAAGCATCAAAGCCCTCTGTGGTATTTGAAGACATAAGGGTGGTGGATCCCTACAGGAACATACATGGTAAACCTATTGTGCCAAAGGATGAGCCAATAAAGTGGGATAATCTACCAATTCCTGACTTCAGCTTACCAATCCTTAGCAAGCCAAAAAGGACAAAGTCAAGGGCAGTCAAGAAAGTGAAGCTGTCACCTCTCAAATCCAAGTCAGTAGTTAAAGCTCAACCCAAGATCAACAGGGGAGACTACTTGTACTTGTGTGACATCAAAGAATTTTCAGATCTAAATCTTTATCTGGATGAAGTAAGGGCAATTGATGCATACAGAAACCTACCTGAAAGGTTGGTGTTCAAGTACAAAGGAGGAAGGGAGATTCAGTGGCCACTTCACAGGATTCTTCAAGAAAGCCAAGTTGTGCTGATTAAAGTCTATTCATCCTTCAAGAAAAACTTTGGGCTTAATGTAACTGCAAGAAGACTAGTATTGAAGAAGATTGAAGAGCTGAGGAGTGTTAGAGCTAAAGATGCACTTCCAAAGACACTAATCATCCCATATACAGGGAGAAGAGTGCATCTAAGGTCCTACTGGCTGATGGAATTCATGGATGACAAGGGTGTGAGAAGATTCTTCAGATTAAAAGACCAACTGAGTATCTCTAGCAATGAGTCTCTCTTGGAAATGCAAGAAAAACTATATCTCTCAGAATCTGATGAACTGGAATTCCACAGGCAGCTCCAGAATCAAATTGAGGAAAATAACAGAAAGCTTGGAAGAAGATCCAGACCTTCAAGGAACTAGAAAAATCTGCTCAGGCTAGAGGAGCATCTTGAATTGACTGTGAGCCAAACCTTGTACATTTTGTTTAATTGAAGCACTTTCAGTTTATCTACTTATCTTTAAAGATGTATGTTCAGGATGTTTTGTTATCATCAAGTATCTCTTAATTTATGGCTACAATTCCAGTAGACATAAATTGGGGGAGATTGTTGTGCATATGTTGTGTACCTGATGATTTCATAAACAAAATATCTAAGTAGATTTTACTTAGTGAAATTATGTAGCACTCGACGGATAAGAATTATAGTCCCGACGGATAACTCATTATAGTCCCGACGGATGATTAACTTATTATCCATCGAGTGAGTAGCTTATGTAATAATAAGTTTGTAGCACAGTTATGTATGCACCTTTGTATAGAATCTGTAGTAGCATATAAGTCATGTTGACTTTAACTAGATATGCAGAATAGGTTGATTAATTGTACATAAATGATGTCTTGTAATTCTGCATAAGTGAAATAGAGTCAAGTGCCAAAATAGCTACCGACGGATGATTAACAAAGCCATCGACGGATGATCAAATGACTATCAACGGATGTTTAATATAGCAGTCGACGGATGATCAATTAAACCATCAATGGATGTTCTGAAAGTCGACGGATGATCATATGAAGAATTCAAACAGCAGTTGAACAGTGAAAGCTGACACACAGCCGTCGAGATGTATACATACACACTGTGGAAGCCCATTAACTGGGTAATAGAGGATGAAAAGTAACAAAGCTTAAGACTGATAGTTTTTATATTTGTTCAGTCTTTTTGACTTTGTAATCTTGGTATTATATAAACCAAGAGAGTAGCAAATAGAAAAACTGAGATAGCTGAGAAATAAAAACAGAGAAATCTTTGTAAGCAGAATTATTAGCATTTCATGTATTCTCAGTAGTTCCATTTTGTAAGCAGCTGTGAGCATTCCTGCACACAAAGTCCTCTCAATATATTATATATATCTCTGGTGGAATTGTTTAAATCCACCAGAAAGTTTTTAATGACTCTTGTTTTTAATTACTTATGTTTTGATTCAATTAAGTTTCTATTCCGCATTGTGCTAATCAAAACATTATATCTATATTCGAGTTGAACATTTTTATTTTGAGAAAAAGGTTCAAGAATTCCATTCAACCCCCCTTCTGTAATTCTTGCTATATTGTTAAGGGACTAACATTGTTTAAATATCCTTTTTCTTCAAAATCAGACTAGCATCTTCATCAGATTTTTCTTCATCCATGACTGGCATATATACATTTACAGGTTCATCAACTTTTTCTTTGCCCTCGGACCTTGGATCTACTTCCACTTGTGATTTAGCTTTGGTTGCCTCAGAATTTGTTCTTTCTTTTATCATAATACCCTTAAGCTTTGGAAGTTTCTTTTCAACAACAAAAGCTTTAGATTTTGTCTTGACACTTTCTGCTTTGAGTCTAGCTTCTTCTTCCTTTAGACTCTCAAAGTCCATTCCAGGATTTTCTTTAAGAAATAATCTCTTTGAAATTTCTTCATCAAGTTCCAGATGTTCACCAGAACTTATCCTTTTACCAGTATCAGAACTTATTCTTCTCCCAGTATCAGAACTTGTTCCTTGACTTGTAATTCTAGCTTTACTTGATGAAAATCCTTTGCCTTGACCTTGACCTATACCCTAATCAGAGTTTCCCTGTCATCATTTCCATCATCATTTCCCTTCAATGTCTGAATAGATTTGCATTTGGACTTAATCACTTTCTCCCCCTTTTTGGCATCAGCAGGTAAAAGAAGAGAGACAAGCAATTCTACTGAGGATTGGATCTCATTGAGTTGAGTTTGCTGAGAAGCTTGATTCTTTAGAATTTCATTAATCTGAGTTTGTTGCTTCTCCTGAATTTTCTCAATGTAGGAAATTCTGTCAAAGGCAGGCTTGAAAAATCTGTTCTTTTCAAGTTTCACATTCATATCTTGCTGTATCAAGGTTTCTTGAATTTTATTCACCTTGGCATGAGTTGTTGAGTGTTGACCTTGAAGGTGCCTAGTACTCAATGCAGTAACTCTCAGCTGTGCCTTGAAATCATCATTTATCAGCATTTCATCAACTTTTGCCAGATGCTCATCAAGAATCTTTTCAGAAGGAACAAAATTAACTGTGTTCCATTCCTTAGTCCACTCCTTTCCTCTAGAAGTTTCACTCCAAGGTACTGGTGCTTCCCCTCTAACAAACTTCTTGACTAAATCAGCTTTATTAACTGTTTGTTGAGGTGCATGTCCTGATGGACCAGCTGCATCAGCATCTAAATTAGCAGTAGCTTCACCAGTAGTTTCAGCATTATCAGCATCAGAACTTATAGATCCAGCAGTATTAGCATCTGCTGATAGAATAGCAGTATGTGAGGCAATCGAGGTTTCAACATCATCCTCTAAATTCTGCAGCTAAGTTCTGATCAACAGCCAAATCTTGATGCCCACCTAAAGTCTAATTTTCATCATCCAGATTCTTAATTGGTGTTGTCGGAATATCTTTATTGAAATCAGCATCTTGAATTGGTGTTGTTGGTGGAGTAAATTGAGTTGCTGGAGCTTCCAAGTACAGAACCTCAGGCACAATCAAGTTATGAATATCAATTTCAGCACTTGTACCTCGGTCTTCAGTATGTACTTGTTCAATTATAGGTGACACATGAGGTGTAGGCACTCTGTCTTGAATAGTTTCTGGTTGTGCAGGAGGAAGTGATTCAATAACAATTGGTTCTATTGGGATCAGAGATTCCTGACCCCCTTCCTTAGTTGTTTCCTCATTAACTGAATCTGACTCAACTGTGTCCCTGTTTGCTCTCTGTTTCTTCAATTTCTTCAAAGGTGGAGACACTGTAGGAGCTTTATCATCGGGATTTAGCTTTCTAAGCCTTTTGAGAGGCCTAGAACTCCCAGTTACAGTATCTTTCTGAGAAGAGACCTTCTCAGCTTCTACAACAACAGGTTCTGATATGGAAACCTGTTCCTCCATTATTTTCTGAAATCATCAAAATTTATTATTGACCGTTATTAAATCAAAACATTCATCACAGGATAAAATTTAAAATTGATGAAGTAAAGATTAACAAATTGCAATTAAAACATGCACAGTCACAGAATTTGAGAAACAAAGATCAAATCTTGCAAGTAAATAAAATTTCATTCACATATCAGATGATTACATTTGATGAAATTTTATCAATTACATGCAAAAAGTACAAGATAGACCTAATCTTAGAATCTTAACATCAACATCCTTAGTCCTAGTCTAAGAAGACCTAACGACTAGCTTCTTCTGCTGCTTACGAAGAGCACTGCAAGACGAATGATTCATTCTTGCTGACGGAGAGCTTCTCTCCTTTCCTCTTTCAGACGATCACAATGGAGATGATAGTCCATATAAAAGAATAAGAGGTCTGTGTGAACCTCTTGTGGAACTGAGTTCCAGATTTCCTCAGAAATGACAGTTACATGCCACTCCTGTCGCTAATCATCACAACTCAACTCGATATTAAAAGTATCATAGTTCAGGAGCAAGTGGAAATGAACCATGTTTTTGATGAGTATGTAAAAAGAGTGAGTTTGTGAGAAAATGGAAGATGTATTGGCTGGAATGAATAGTTGGTTTAAATAACCAATAGAATACTGAGAGACGCAAGAAGTATTGAATAGTTACAGGTAAAAGTAATGATACCTCGTCTCCCTAAACCAATGTATAATAATAACAGTCATTAAACGATCTAAAGTCAGAGTTAATGGGCACGGGAAATAATAACAATTACTGTGCACATGTAAGTTTTCAAGATAAACACGCTAACCACTAACCCATAATGATTATGACTGATTTATCCCACTTAAACCAATATTCTGAGAAAATATGATGTTCAAGTAATGACTAAAAATAAACCAAGTCAATAAATACTTCCACGTCAGCATCAGAACTTGATTATTATCAGGATTTAAAAGTCATCAGAATATGGCTCCTTTACTCGAAAAGTGAATGTTTATTCCTATAATTCTTCACACAAATACTGATATGGGTTCAACAGAACTTAATCATCAGAACTTGTCCTCAGAATTTATGCAACTGACACATAAACTGTTCATCTAAAACAACATTTATCACCACAGTAATTTTCATAATTCATATGAAGTGTATGTGTGTGCAATAAGCTAAATATCAGACAAAGAGTAAACTCTGATTCACTTCAGTACATCTTAGAAATAAGGCATAACTAAGAACTTTGCTTGAAATCTGTCATTAGTCTGAAGTCTACTTTAGAATGAGTTCATGCATGAGTCCACCTCAACTGTTTTGTGCTCATTTTTTGCATCTTTTAAAATTCCATTTTACAGTGGCTTCTCAGTGTAAGTGAGTCATGACTGCTTATCAGAATTTATGTTGTTATCAGAGTATTTCTCCAGTAATCAGAGAATGTGAAAAGTCACCAAGAAAATTTTATTTTGCTTTTCTAATGCATATTACTTAATACCAGCAATGCACTTGGGTCTTCCCTTCTATATTTTTACTCTAGATCTCAAAGGAGTACCTGATTTTTATTTCTTTTTCTTCTTTTGATAAGTGAGGCTTATCAGCACTTAGTACATCCATCAGATTTACTAACATCAGAACTTAACAGATAAGAAGCACTATTCTAGTTTTTGACTTAGTAATAAGATACACAAAGTAAACTTCAACTAAGCTCAGTATCAGAATTTGCTTGTGTAAAAAGATGTCCATATAAACAATTACTTCAAACATGGGATTTTAGTATATTTAAAGACTACTAGGTCAGCATCTAGCACAGTTATCCTCATTGGATTGAATAGTCACAGAAACATTCATATCACTATCAGAGTTTAGAAATTCACATCAGATAACAATCATCACTTAAGCAAATTTCAATTTAAGCACAAAATACACAAAGAAAGTAATATCTGTAAATACTGATCATAAAGTCTGATGTATCAGAACATAAACTAAGCAGATTTAGAGAAAGAACCTGAAACCATTCCAAGTTCATTTACCAATCTTGTAAAAGTAGCTTCACACAGTAGTTTTGTGAAGATATCTGCTAGTTGTTGATCTGTTGGAACAAAATGCAATTCCACTGTACCTTCATCCACATGTTCCCTTATGAAGTGGCACCAAATGCTGATGTGCTTTATCATTGAGTGTTGAACTGGATTACCTATCATAACAATAACACTTTGATTATCACAGTAAATAGGGATTTTAGAAAATATTAACCCATAATCCAGTAACTGATTCTTCATCCAAAGAATCTGTGCACAACAGCTTCCTGCAGCAATGTACTCTGCTTCTGTAGTTGATGTGGAAATTGACTTCTGTTTCTTGCTAAACCAAGAAATCAATCTGCCTCCAAGAAATTGGCAGCTTCCACTTGTGCTTTTTCTGTCAATTTTGCATCATGCAAAATCTGCATCTGAGTAACATATTAGCTTAAAGTATGATTCTCTAGGATACCACAATCCCTGATCAGCTGTACCCTTAAGGTACTTGAAAATTCTTTTCACAACTGTTAAGTGAGGTTCTCTTGGATCTTCTTGAAATCTTCCACAAAGACAGGTAGCATACATGATATCAGGTCTACTTGCAGTTAGATAGAGTAGTGAGCCAATCATACCTCTATAATCAGTAATATCTACTGATGTACCAGTATCCTTATCCAATTTTATTGCAGTGGTCATAGGAGTGGATGCACTTGAACAATCTTGCATTCCAAACTTTTTCAACAAATTTCTGGTGTACTTAGATTGACAAATAAAAGTTCCTTCTTCATTCTGCTTGACTTGAAGGCCCAGAAAATAGCTAAGTTCTCCCATCATACTCATTTAATATCTTGACTGCATCAGTTTGGCAAACCTTTTGCAAAGTCTGTCATTTGTAGAACCAAAAATGATATCATCAACATATATCTGCACCAAAAGTAAGTCCTTACCATGGTTGAGATAGAATAAGGTTTTGTCAATTATCCCTCTGTTAAATCCACTTTCCAGAAGAAACTGAGCTGATGTCTCATACCATGCTCTTGGAGCTTGCTTAAGGCCATAAAGTACTTTATCAAGCCTGTAGACATGATTAGGAAATTTGGGATCTACAAAGCCTGAAGGTTGTTCAACATATACTTCCTCTTCCAATTCTCGATTAAGAAAAGCACTTTTCATATCCATTTGAAAGACTGTAAACTTTTTGTGAGCAGCATAAGCCAAAAATATCCTTATGGCTTCCAATCTAGCAACTGGTGCAAATGTTTCATCATAAGCAATTCCCTCCTGTTGAGAGTATCCTTTTGCAACCAGCCTTGCTTTATTCCTTATAATTATGCCATCACTGTCAGTTTTTTTTCTGAACACCCACTTTGTACCAACAACAGATCTGTTCTTTGTTCTTGGCACTAGGGTCCAGACTCTATTTCTTTCAAATTCATTTAACTCTTCCTGCATTGCTTACACCCAATCAGCATCTTGAAGAGCTTCTTCCACTTTCTTTGGTTCAGTCTGAGAAAGAAAAGAATGATAGAGATATTCATTTGATGTAGCTATTCTAGTTCTGACTGTAACACCCACAAATCCGGGGTCGGGGATCCGGGTTGTCACGAGTTCCATTTCCCTTAATAACACCCAATCTTAATAAATAATCAACTATTCTGTACTGTGACCCCACAATAAATACACACACCACAAGTTATAGTCTCAGAGATGAATATCCAAAAATAATCACAAGTCATTTTATTCCAAAATTATATGCCATTACACCTTAAAAGGGTTTCTGAATAAATTTACATTTCTTTGCCATTATTACAATTCATAAATATACCTAATCTGGTATATCAAAAGTTGAAAGCCTAGACTATTGGTAGCTCCTACCTCAGCTACAGCGACATTAACGCCTATAGGAAACTGCGGAACGTTTCCTATCCGCTCGCGAATTGGGAGCTTGGTCCTGTTCATCTTTTCTATCTGTTGTTGTGTGATGAAAGAAGAAAGCAAGGGTGAGCAGCAAGCCCACCAAAATAATATGTATAATGATTTACAGTATATGAGCCTTCTCATAGTACTCATGAAAGTCTTGGTCAAAAGAAATGAACCAAGTTTAATATCTTAATGCGATGAAGTCGCAAAATATTCCGTATATATATATATATATATACTTTTCAAAATCTTGGAAGTCCTCTTCCATGTATAATATACACAAAGTTCCAGTTTATAACTGTATAAAAATATCGTTGCAAGGTGATCTCATATATCTAACCTTGTCTCAATGTTTTTCTGAAAGTCTTTGATATGCATAAGATAATCATTTACTAGATATAAGTTTAAAAGATGAAGTTACAAGATACTCCAATATACTTATATCTTTTCCGAATACTACTTGAACTACCACCGTTCAAATTATAATTAGTTTCAAAAGTTCATCACACTGATGAGACTACAAGATAAGACTTGAATAGATTCAATCTTTGAAATATTTTGAAGGAAATGAAGTTATGATATACTTCATTAAGTCCCGATATATATATACACCTATATATATACATACGTTTCCTGAAAACCTCTGTCATGTAAAGTATGAACAGAATTGCAATATCCAATAAATTTGGAAAGGAAAGAATTTTGGCATAAACCTGATATCTTGCTGATCAGGCAAAGATACCAATAAGTAACCTTTTCTACTAGTAGATGGACGAATTCCCCACTGGTCATCACCCTGATCGCAATAGGACCTTATGCTGGACTGCCACTCAGCCACTTATGCATTTGATGGACTCCCACTGAGCCACTTACACTATCATGGACGCCCACTGAGCCCATGTTGCTTATGCCGACTCGATAGATGGACTTACTTCCCGAATGTTGGGTAAGTAATCAATTCATTTACCAAAACTGCAACCTTGTTGCGAATATAAAATACACCACAGAGCCGGATCCCTCAGGTTTTGAGCGAGTATTTAAATCCCCTTTAAAAGGAAGATCTTAAATATAAAAATGAGTTTTGGGATCCGCTCTAACTTTTAAAAATCATTTTGAAGACTCGAAAACACTTTAAAGAGTGTTTGGAGTAATGCTGATTTAATGAAGTAAATCAGTCCCAATATATTTAGAAAATATCTGAATATTATTATTTAAATAATATTCCCATAAAGAATAATCTTTATACAAATAATTGAAGTAGAAGTTGTAAGACTTATACTTGAAATGAGTATTAAATAACCAAAGATATACTTATACGAAAGTACTATCTTTATTTGAATAATCGAAAATAAGTTTGATTATCGAAACATTATTCTTTAATAAAATAAAGAATATTATTAAATAATAAGCGGAGTCATAATACCTCGACTGAATATTATAAATAATTTTCATTAAATAAAATAACGGAGTCATACATCCTCAAATGAATATTCAATTAATAATCATTAATAATATAACTGAGTCATAAGCCCTCGAATGAATATTCGAAATAATATTCAATAATAAAATAAAGGAGTCATAAGTCCTCAGATGAATATTCGAAATAATATTCAATAATAAAATAAAGGAGTCATAAGTCCTCGAATGAATATTTGAAATAATATTCAATAATAAAATAAAGGAGTCATAAGTCCTCGGATGAATATTCGAAATAATATTCAATAATAAAATAAAGTTAAAGTTATCGAATAAACCTTATTCGATTAATAGTTTTGAAAACTATAACCATATATATATAAAAATATATATATTATACTCGGGAATATCGACTCCCGGTTTGGAAATATGTTCACCTTTTGATCCCCTATACTAAGGGTAAACTCAATACCGCTTATCTCTAGCATAGGTATTATGCAACTGTAAGCATTTTAACCAACAGATATATAATCCAAGAATATGAAATAGGCATGCATATATACCATATCACATGCTACAATATATCGCAAAAATTTGCTAATAACAAGTATGCATTTATCGCAAGATCATGCATATACACATATACATCACAACAACAGTATAACGGGTAGAAAACTTGCATGAGTGCTCCCGGATAGACTTAAGCTTAGAGTGGGTCCGATAACCTATGAACAATAACATAAGTCGGAATTAAACCCCGGTCGCTTAAGAAACTAGACTTTAACCATTTAGAGTCCTAACGTTCGCTTTCGCGCTTAACGATTCACTTAAGTCGCTCGAGTACTCTCGGCTCCACCATTTTTAATAAATTAACCATTAAGGGTTTTAAGGAGATTATTTCGCGAGTACCTTACCAACTGCCTAATCCACTTAACATAATTGTTTCATACCCCAATTAGTCCTTTAAGGTCCTTAACCAATGTTTCAAAGTAAGGTAAGGGGTAATGGTTCGGTCGCAAAACGCCGTTACTTAAAACGGTCGTTTCTCCTAAACCGTACATCGGAATCAAACGAACTACATATCAAAATGAAGCTCGTAACATGAACTATCTAATCATGGCAATGGTCAAAACCTAACAGGGAGTTCTTGGGTCCTGATGTTAAGAGCAAAAACAGTCTAAAGTAAATCGGACATTACGACGGCTATGTTTACGCGATTTCCCAAATTTTTACCATTCCAAATCATATCAATCCAACTACCAATCAACAACAACTCAAGATACACATCAATGCTACTGATTTCAGTCATAATAAGCTCAAGGATCTCAATCCAATCACATATTATAACATCTCCAAATTCAACTAAACTACTTAACAATTAAGCTCGAATCATGCTTATCATTCAAATTACTACTCATCCATCCAAACCATCTCCAAACTTCAACATTCAAACTTATTACTAAAGGGTGTGAAGATTTATACCTTTCTTGGAGGGTGGAAAGTTACTAGGAAGCCTTATGGAGCCTCCTACAAGCTTGATCTTTCCAAAGAAATCAAGAACACAAAGTTAGGCTTTAAAGTTTCTAAAAGTCCGATTGAAAGAACTGTAAAAATGAGGGTCTTACCATGCTTATTTGGACGAGACTTGTGAACAAGAGTTGTAGGCCATCTCAATACCTTTCCAACGAGCTATAGAACACAATATTTGAGTGAGTATTGAAGGAGATATGGCAGTTTGAAGTTGCTGTATTTATTTTGGCCGAGAGCTTGATGAAGAAAAGGGAAGAGCTTTTGTGTTTTTTGAGATTTGTTTTGATTTGCCTTGGTTGGTTGACTTTGTTTTGTTTTAATCATTTTTAACCATGAAAAATTGTGTGGTTATAAATCAACCACACTTCTTTCCCTTATGTCATGCTTTGGTCATCATGTGATGTCACCCTCCACACTTGTCCTCTTCTTGTTGGTTTGATGACATCATCATCCCTAACCTCCTTGATTAACTCTTAATTGCTTGCCTAATGACCGCTGATCTGTTATACAGTTCGCTTAACTTTCGTTTTCATTTATCGTTTGAGGGATCATACCCGGGATCTTATTACTTAGGTTTCTTTAACCTTTCTCAATACATTATGTTCCTTTCATGATCCTCTCTTTTAATCCTTGAATTTAAATCCTTTTTATTTTGTTACCTTATACTCAATTCTTTCTGTATCTGGTAGATTTTCGGGAAAAATCAAAGTGTTCGAATTTGGATTCTGACAATCTTTACATACACTTATTTATCATATAGAGTACTAATAATATCTCAGAATATCCATAAAAGAACCCCTACCTAGTGTGGCATGAAAAGTTTTCTCATTCAGCAAAAACACTATTCATAAGGGTTTCAAAAATTTTCCAAAAATTGGGGTTATTACACTGACACTTGCATCAGGATTTCCAATAATTAAGTCAGGTGTATGTGCTTTAATCCACTTCCTTCAGAATTTGAGTTTCCTAAAATATCAGAACATAAGTTTCCAGAATTATCAGAACTTGGCCCATCAGAACTTGATGTATCAGAACTTGAAGAGCCTGTTGTAGATTCTGATGTTTCTTGAGATGTGGTTGGATCTTCAGTATGCTCCCCCTGCACAGGTGCATTTTTATTTGGCGTAGTCACCACCGTTTCAATAACATCAGAGTTTAATCCATCAGAGCTTGAAGTATCAGGATTTAGACTGTCAGGATTTAGACTGTCAGGATTTACAGAATCAGAATTTAAAACTTCATTTTCGAATCTCAGCTGATCATGATCATTGAAATCTTCAAGTCCAGTAATCTTCTTATCATCAAAAGAGACATTGATAGATTCCATGACAACCCTTGTTCTTAAATTATAGACTCTGAAGGCTTTTGTGGAAAGTGGATATCCAACAAAAATTCCTTCATCAGCTTTTAGATCAAATTTGGATAGCTGTTCAGGATGAGTCTTAAGAACAAAACACTTGTATCCAAATACATGAAAATACTTCAGATTTGGCTTCTTTTTCTTCACTATCTCATATGGTGTTTTTCCATGCTTGTTGATAAGTGTTGCATTTTGAGTAAAACAAGCAGTCTGCACAGCTTCAGCCCAAAAATAGGTTGGTAACTTTGCTTCATCAAGCATAGTTCATGCAGCTTTAATAAGAGTTCTATTCTTTCTTTCAACAACTCCATTTTGCTGTGGGGTTCCAGGAGCAGAAAATTCCTGCTTTATTCCATGGTTTTTGCAGAACTCTTCCATAATCAAATTCTTGAACTCAGTGCCATTATCACTTCTTATGATTTTTACAGAGTCTTTGACCAATTTATCCAGTTGTTTGACATGATCAATCAAGATAGATGCAGTTTCACTTTTTGTGTACAAGAAATACAGCCATGTGTATCTGGTGAACTCATCCACTATGACCATAGCATATTTCTTCTTTGCAATAGATATGACATTCACTAGACCAAATAGATCAACATGTAGTAGGTGATAAGGCTCAAGAATTGATGATTCAGTCTTGCTCTTGAATTAAGATTTTCTTTGTTTTGCCTTCTAACATGAATCACAAAGGCCATCAGGAGCAAATACTGATTTTGGAAGTCCTCTCACAAGATCTTTCTTGACTAGTTCATTTATATTATTGAAATTTAAATGAGAGAGTTTCTTGTGCCAATTCCAGCTTTCTTCAATTGATGCTCTACTTAACAGACAGATTGCGGAACCATCAGTACTTGTTGAAAGCTTGGCTTCATAAATGTTACCATGCATGTATCCTTTCAGAACAACTTTGCCTGTAGATTTGCTTACAACTTCACAGTGTTCTTCAAAGAAATCCACATGATAACCTCTGTCTCAGATTTGACTAACACTCAGCAAATTGTGTTTAAGTCCTGAGATAAGAGCTACTTTTTCAATGATGACATTCCCAGGATTGATATTGCCATATCCCAGAGTTTTTCCCATGTTGCCATCTCCATAAAAAACACTTGGGCCAGCCTTCTCCACAAAGTCTGATAGCAGGGCTTTATTTCCAGTCATATGTCCTGAACATCCACTGTCCAGAATTAGGATGTTTTTCCAGTTGCCCTGCAATGACAAAGACCACTAATGATTAGCTTTAAGGACCCAGACTTGTTTGGATCCTTTGGCCTTATTAAGTTTGTTAACATTTGCAGCGGATTTAGCATTAGAGTTTATGTTAACAGTTTTCTTATCAGAATTTACATTATCAGACTTTGTATCAGAACTTACACTAGAAGGAACAATGCTAACTTTCTTTAAAGAAGGTTTTATTTGATAATAATCATAGTACAAGCTATGATATTCCTTAAAAGTATAAATGGAATGCCATAAACTACCACAATGAAAACAAGGATTTTGTGGCCTATATCTAACAGACTGACTCTTAACTCCTGATTTTGAAGGTAAGGAGTTTATGTTCTTATTCTTCCTGCAAAAAGAAGCAAGATGGTTAGAGTTTCCACAGTTATAACATTTCTTTCTAGGAGCATTAGGAACAGGCTTATAATCATTGCTTTTTTTCAAACCTTCCTTTCCATTACTATTTTTCCTAGGTGGCCTTACCTTGTTTACATTCTTAACATCTTTCAGCTTATGCTTAAGCTGCTTCTTGGTCATTAAGCCTATGTTAACTTCAGTTGGCTTATCCTATTTTGGTTTGTCAGAAGTTAATTTCTCTTTAGCTTCTGATTTATCAATATCAGACTTTACAGCTACAAACTTAACAGGATTTACCTTTGGCTTTTATTTAACAACTATAGGCTCAATTTCTACAGTTCCCTTATCATTCTTATCATCTCCATAACCTAAGCCCTCTTTCCAGTTTCCACTACTTAACAGATTCTGAGTTGTTCTGCCAGAGTTAGTCCAAGTCTTGATAATCTCTCTTTCCTTTTCTAACTCAGTTTTTAGAGATTCATTCATTTTAAGCACTTCATCTCTAACATAGAAGACATCATCTCTATCTTTCTGAGTTTGATGGAACATAACCAACTCTTTTTCAAAATAATCATTCCTCTTTTTATAAGCAAGATTTTCAGAAGTTAATCTTTCACATCTTAAAGTTTGATCTCTATAACTAATGAACATGGTTTTAAGATATCTTCTCAACTCAGTAATATCATCGGTATGAAAGGCATAGTTCACCTCACTTTCAGAATCTGAAGTGTCTGTCCAGCTTTTCTTCTTTGTGACAAGTGCTTTACCTTTGTCACTCTTCACTTTCTTGCAATTAGGAGATATGTGGCCTTTCCCACCACGGTTGTAGCATTTAACATTTGAGTAATCTCCTATGTCAAACTTTCCTCCTTTGCCTTCAGATTTTCTGAAACCTCTCTTATCAGAACTTGCACCTTTCCTGGAAAACTTTTTTCCCTTTCTAAATTTCCTGTATGCAATCCTTGTGATTCCTTTCACCATAAGAGCACACAGCTTCATCATCTCTTCATCAGGATCCATCTCAGGTAAGCTTTCAATTTCTGAGTCATCATCACTATCAGAACTTGATGACTCAGTATCAGACTTTGTGATGAGAGCTTTTCCCTTGCTTTTTCTTGAGGCAACTACTTTGGGAACATCCTCCTCAGCCTTAAGAGCAACTGTCCTTGACTTCCTTCCATTCCTCTTGCTTCTTTGTTCCATCTCAAGTTCATGAGTCTTGAGCATCTCATAAATTTCATCAAGAGTAGTTTCATCAAGAGCATAGTTGTCTCTTATAGTTGTGTTAAGTCACACACACACTGTAGAGGGGGTGAATACAGTGTATAGTACACTCAAATCGAACTTTAAGAACTTAAGTAACAGAAAACAAACTTTATTGAAACAATAAACTCTGTTACAGTATGGAACTGTTACCTCTCAGTGATGAACAAATATCACGAGAGCTACTAGGGTTATAATGAATAATCTTCTCTAATAATGATAACACTTATAGTGTAAACCCTATATCTGTGTTTATATACTACACAGTTACAAGATAATCGCTAATTGATATGGAATATAATTCTGCTTCCTAAAATATATCAATCAGATATCTTTTCTTCCAAGTATTCCATTCTTTACGGAATTCCTTCTTCATGCATATCTCTTCTTATGTTTATCTTGATCTTCTTTCCTTTAATCAGCTACTGTCCTTATCTGATTGTCCTTCAGCACTTAAGTTCTGATATCTATCTTCTAATGATTATCTCCTGATAACATACGTACTGATATCCTTAAGTCCTGACTTCCAGTATAAGTACTGATCAACAGTTAAGTACTGATTTATCCTGTTCAAATAAGATCTGAAAGCTAAACATAAAACATATTAGCCATGACATTATCAAATATATCTAACAATCTCCCCCAACTTGTAAATTAACATAATATACAAGTTTAACAGATATTTGATGATGTCAAAAACATTAAGTACAAATGCATGAGAATTAGACTAGATAACTACAACTTATAGTCCTTAAAGCTTTTACCAATTTCAACTTCTAATAACAACTTCAGTCTGTATAAATATCAGAATTTAAGCAGTTGTAGATCTTCGACTTGGCTTTATCATTTTCTGATCTCTCTGATGTCAGGAGTTGTTCTGAGATAGTTCTTCAACAAACATTTCTCAGCATATCTGAGTTCATCAATCATTCTCCTTTTGACATTTTTAAGCTCTGCAGTATCTTCACCAGTTTGAAAGATTGCAGCTCTGAGATCATTGATCTTTGCTTTTCTCAACTCCTGATCTAGTCTTATGACATAAGCTTTGTCAGACTCCAGATTGAATTCGAGTCCCTTAATACCAAGATATGTTCTGATCTGCGCAGTATTAGGCTTCATATCAACAATATCACCATTGTGATCTCTGTACTTTGGAACATATATGCTGTCAGACTTAACAGAATAAAGCCTTTTCTGTCTCTGAATCTGTTCTTTTAAGTAGTTTGCAGCAGTCTCTGTTATTCTGTCATCCACTTGAAGTAAGAAAAGTACATGCTCCAATTCTTCAAAATACTTCAATGGAATGGCATTTTGTCTTATATGATAAACCCTACCATCTGTCATGAAATACAACATGATGTATTCTTTCAAGTAGGTATGGTAAACCATCTGTACAGATTCCAGTTGATTCAATCTCTCAGGAGTTGCTCCAATACCTGGTTCACTCAAGGAAGTTGGATCATTGGTAGTGTTGTGTACTCTTCTTTCATCAGCACTTCCCAATCCAGTTTTATCTCTAGCTTCCTTTCCAGTAACTACTCTTGCTTCAAAACCACTTGCAGTAGTCTTTAAAGATTGAGTCTGTTTTGCTTTAGTGAATCCTGGTAGGAGTGTCTTTGATCTATTTTCTGATATCAAGTTAACTTGAGCTCTGTCAGAGGTTACTTGCTTATTCTGAATATCAGAACTTATAATTTCTTGACTCTGAACAACTTGAGCCATGTCAGAGGTTGTTTTAAGAACTTTTCTTGAAGTCAGAGCAAGATCATCTTTTTCATCAGTAATTTCTTCTTCCTCAGGAGGTACATAAGCCTTGATAGGTTCACCAACCTTTTCTTTACCCTTGGATCTTGGATCTATCTGTGGTTGTGATCTAGCCAACGTTGCTTCAGTATGTGTCCTTTCTTTGATCACAATGCCTTTGAGTTTTGGAAGTGACTTTTTACCAGAAGCTTCAGATTTAGATGTGACTTTCTCTGATTTAAGTCTGGCTTCTTCTTCCTTTAAACTTTCCAAGTCCATTCCTGGATTTTCTTGAAGAAATAACTGTCTTGACATTTCCCCATCAAGATCTAGAAGTTCATCAGAACTTATCCTTTTACCAGCAGCAGAACTTATTTTTTTCCCAGTATCAGAACTTGTCCTGTGACTAGCTTGTCTTGATGTAAACCTTCTACCTTGACTATATCCGCTACCCATTCCAGAGTATCCTTGATCATCATTTCCATCATCCTTTCCTTGCAGTGTCTTGTTAGTGTTGCATTTGGACTTAATTACCTTCTCCCCCTTTTTGGCATCAGCAGGTAGTAAAAGAGAGATAAGTAATTCCACTGAGGATTGGATTTCAGTAAGTTGCGATTGCTGAGAAGCTTGATTTGTCAGAATGTCATCAATCTGAGCTTGTTGTTTCTCTTGAGTTTTCTCAATATAAGCAATCCTGTCAATGGTAGGTTGAAAGAACTTTTTCTTATCAATTTTCCAAACTTGTTCTTGTTTGATAAAGTTCTCCTGAATCTTGTGTAGCTCTGCATGAGTAGTTGAATGAAGACCTTGTAGATGTTTAATACTCAATACAGTGACTCTAAGCTGGGTTTTTAAATCATCAGAATTTAATATTTCATCAGCTTTAGTCCAGTGCTCAGCAAGATGTATTGCAGTTGGAACACATGAAACTGAGTTCCATTCCTTAGTCCACTCCTGACCTGCAGGAGTTTCACTCCAAGGTACTGGTGCAGCCCCGATAACAAACTCCTTTACCAGTTCAGACTTAGGAAGAGTCTGTTGAGGAGTATGTCCTGAAGGACCTGCTTCATCAGCATCTACAGTTGGAGCAGCTTCACCAGTATCTCCAGCATTTGCAGTATCAGAACTTAAAGAATCAGTATCTTCTGATAAGACAACAGTGTGAGTAGCAATGGAGGCTTCAGCATCCTCTAATTGCTGATCTGATACGAAGTTCTGATCAACAGCCATATCCTGATGCTCACCTAAAGTCTGATCATCAGCATCTTGATGCAGAGAAGGTGTTGTTGATAACTCTGGAGTTTGAACAGCATCAGTAACAGGTGTTGTGGAAGGATTATTTGATGTTGGAGCTTCTAAGAGAAATACTTCAGACACAACCAAGTGTTGAACATCAATATCAGCACTTGTGCCTGGATCAACAAGAGACACAGATGATGAGTTAGCCTTGTCAGATACAGCTTCCTGAGATGGAGTTGATGGAGAAGAAGTTACTGGAGCAAATTCCTTGTCTTGTGAGATCAGAGATTCCTGATCCCCTTTCTTAGCTGCTTCCTCTTCATCATCTGAAACTGGCCTTTGTGCCCTCTGTTTCTTGTACTTCCTTGTTGATTTGGATTCCTTGGGAGTTTCAGGAACTATCATTCGTCTAAGCCTCTTGAGAAGCCTAGAACCCCCAATTTCAGAATCCTTCTAAGAAACCTCTTTCTCAGCTTCAGAAACAACAGGTTCTCTAGAAGAAACCTGTTCCTCAGAATCAGATTCATCTCTCAATACAATCCTCCTTCTCTTTTGAGATGTTTGAGGAATAGTTTTTGTCCTCTTTGGCTTGGAGGATGAGGGTTGAACAGTCTGTGAAGTAGAGAGATAGGATTTGAAATAAGTCCTGAGGGTAGGTTGAGTAGAATGAGTGGTAGGTGCTGAGGATGATGGTTTTTGGGTGTTTGTGGTTGGTTGGACATCAAAGTAAACAGATCTATAAGTATCAGGATCAGCATTTACTAGGATCTGTTTTACAGACTGAGGAATCTGTAATGGTCTAACCACTTTTTTCTTAGTATCAGCATTTACCAGATCATTAAATATCGTTTTGCAACTCTAAAATGTGGGGTTGAGGAACTGACTAATTGAGGTTTATCAGTACAAAAAGTATATAAAAGTTGACAGAATCTAGCAAAATAGACAATATTTCTATTCTCTGTCATCCTATCCCCAATAAAACCAATTATTCCAGTTGCAAAATCAAAATGAGTTTGATGAATAATAGCATACCCTATGTGCTGACTCAGAATTGGGATAACATCAAAATTCGAACATTTGTTCCCAAAAGCTTTGTTAATGCAGTCAAAGAAGAAACTCCATTCTCTTCTGATATTAGCCCTTTTTAACTGCCCAAGCTTTGCCAAACTCTTTTCATATCCCAAATCAGCCATTAACTCCTGAAGTGCTGATTCCTCTGGAGTTGAAAAAGTACAATTTTCTGGGAGATGTAGAGCTTTGCGTATTGTACCGGGAGTAACTACATAAGATGAATCACCCACTTCAAAAACAATACTGGGAGTGCCATGTTTACCACCATCATCAAAGTGCCCAGTCCGCCAAAACGTCAGAACTTGTTGACTCGAAAAGACTTCAGGTTGTGTTAATGCGTACCCAATCTCACTGTGTGCAAGAAGATCTTGCACAAAATGCAATTCAGATAGAGCTTCAGCATGATCAAGAATTGCAGCATAGTTGTTGGGGACAAACTTAGCTCCATCAATGATTAAATCCTTTGGTGCCATGTGAAAAAAATATTGAGATTCAAGTATGCCTGTTAGGTGTTTGAGATAATGTCTGTATCAAAAACCAACGTGAGAAAGAAAGAGAAAGAGAGTAAAAGTAAGGAGAGAGATAAAATATAAAGAAAATAAAAGATTAAAGAAATCTTCTCTCTGTTGTACTTATACTCTGAATAAAAATGTTACCGCTGGACACCTGTCAGACATGCAGTAATAACGGACAGTTATTGGGCTCGAGAAAACAGGAATCATTACTTACCCAGTTGCCTAGTTTCAAGGAAAAACCGTTCCATTTATCAAGAGAAACAGTTTTAATTCAAAATTTAAACCGTTAGCACTGATTGAATTATTTTTCACTGCATCATTGATATTCTGAAAATACATCACATGAAAATGACCAAGATAAATTAGATATGTAAGTGCTGAAAATGAATCAGAACTTAATATAAAACAAAATTTATATGGTCATCAGAACATCAATCAGGATTTATCAACACAAGATAAAATAACTCAGAGACAAAATCTTGAAGTAAAAATAACTTTCATTAATATATCAAGACAATACATTTATGAAATGGAAATTACATCAATACTTATACAAGATTTTCCCTAAGCTTCTAATCCTAACATCAACAGCCTTAGTCCTAGCTAAGAAGCCTGACAAAGTTGATGATGAAGAAAAACAGGAAGAAGACGACATTAAGTCATCTTCTTCTTCCTACTCTCGACAAACAGAATGGCGAGTCGGATGATTCGCTCTTGCTGGCGGAGAGCTTCCAACCTTTCCTCCTCCAATCGCTCCAGATGGCGATGGTAGTCCATATAGAAGAACAGAAGGTTTGTCAGTACCTCCTGTAGGACAGAGTCCCATATCTCCTCAGGAATGGCTGTGACATGCCATTCCTGCTGCCATTCGGCACAACTTAGCTCCATATTGAAGGTTTGGTAGTTCAAAAACATGTTGTATCTGACCATTATGTTTTTGAAAGAAGAAGTATGAAGATAAGTGTGTGAGAAGAATTTGATGGAAAGACTGATGTGAAGTGGCTGCTTATATAGGCAAGAGAATGCCAGGAGACGCAAAGAAATTTAATGCTAACAGGTAGAATTAATTCTACCTCGTCTCCCTAGACTTTGAAAAAGAATAACATTCATTGGAAAGAGGAATCATGGTTTAAAACGCATAAGAAACAAGAAACAGTGGACTGTTCAAGGACGAATAACATTAATCCTAATCATAGTGACTATTAATCTTCCACTTCAACATATTCTAGTTCGAACTGAGACTGTTACCAAATTTTATTCACAGATAAGCCAAGTAAAGGATTAGACTGAGAAATCAGAACTTAGACCTATACCAGAACTTAACAGTCATCAGAACATAATTTCTTAACTCGAAAAAGGAATGCCCATCTTAGTAAATCCTCATACAAGTTCTGAGTTATAGACTTCAGAACTTAATCATCAGAACGTGTAACTAGAACTTGTCCTCAGAATTTGTGCAATAATGACACAATGACTATTTATCTAAAATAACATAGACCACCACAGAAATTTTCATCATTCAGATGGAGTGATAAGTGTGTGCATTAAGCTAAATAATAGACAAAGAGTAAAGTCTGATTCACTTTAGTACATCTTAGAAATAAGGCATAACGAAAATTTTGCTAAAGAGCTGTCATTGTCCTGAAACCTACTGATAATGAGGTCATGCTTGAGTCCACCTCAACTGTTTTGTGCTAATTTTATGCATCTTTTGAAATTCTATTTTACAGTGGCTTCTCAGTGTAAGTGAGTCACGACTGTGTATCAGAATTTATGCTTTTATCAGAGTATTTCTCCAGTAATCATAGAGTGTGAAAAGTCACCAAGAAAATATTTTGCTTTTCTAATGCATATCTACTTAATACCAGCAATGCACTTGGGTCGTCCCTTCCACATTTTTACTCTAGATCTCAAAGGAGTACCTGATTTTATTCTTTGATCTTTTTGTTTTTTCTTTGGATAAGTGAGGTTTATCAGCACTTAGTACATTCAGCAGTTTTACTAGTATCAGAACTTCACAGATGAGTAGCATTATTCTAATTTGTGACTTAGTAATAAGATATACAAAGTAAACTTAACTAAGCTCAATTATCAGAATTTGCTAGTGTCATAGGGTTTCCACTGAAATAATTACTTCTTACATGGAATCATTTGTTTATTGAAGACTACTATGTCAGTATCTAGCACAGTTATCCTCATAGGATTAAATAGGTACTTGAACAGACATATCACTTATCAGAGTTTAGAAACATATATCAGACAACGGTCAGTACTTAAAGACATTTATCAATTAAGCACAGAATACACAATGAGATTAATTCTGTAAATACTGAGCATAAAGTCTGATAACACAGAACAAGACTAAGCAGATTTAGAGAAAGAACCTGAAACCATTCCAAGTTCATTTACCAATCTTGTAAAAGTAGCTTCACACAGTGGTTTTGTGAAGATATCTGCTAGTTGTTGATCTGTGGGAACAAAATGCAATTCCACTGTACCTTCATCCACATGTTCCCTGATGAAGTGGTACCTGATGCTGATGTGCTTTGTCATTGAGTGTTGAACTGGATTACCTGTCATAGCAATAGCACTTTGATTATCACAGTAAATAGGGATTTTGAAATATGTTAACCCATAATCCAGTAACTGATTCTTCATCCAAAGAATCTGTGCACAACAGCTTCCTGCAGCAATATACTCTGCTTCTGCAGTTGATGTGGAAATTGACTTTTGTTTCTTGCTGTACTAAGAAACCAATCTGCCTCCAAGAAATTGGCAGCTTCCACTTGTGCTTTTCCTGTCAATTTTGCAACCTGCAAAATCTGCATCTGAGTAACCTATTAGTTTAAAATCTGATTCTCTTGGATACCATAATCCCAGAGCAGCTGTTCCTTTAAGATACTTAAAGATTCTTTTTACAGCTGTTAAGTGAGGTTCTCTTGGATCTGCTTGAAATCTTGCACAAAGACAGGTAGCATACATGATATCAGGTCTACTAGCAGTTAGATAGAGTAGAGAGCCAATCATACCTCTGTAGTCAGTAATATCTACTGATTTACCGGTATCCTTATCCAGTTTTATCGCAGTGGCCATTGGAGTGGATGCACTTGAACAATCTTGCATTCCAAATTTCTTCAGCAAGTTTCTGGTGTACTTGGTTTGACAAATAAAAGTGCCGTCCTCATTCTGCTTGACTTGAAGGCCCAGAAAATAGCTAAGTTCCCCCATCATACTCATATGATATCTTGACTGCATTAGCTTGGAAAACTTTTTGCAAAGTTTGTCATTTGTAGATCCAAAAATGATATCATCAACATAAATCTAGACCAGAAGTAAGTCCTTTCCATGGTTGAGGTAGAACAGTGTTTTATCTATTGTCCCTCTGTTGAATCCACTTTCCAGAAGAAACTGAGCTAAAGTCTCATACCATGCTCTAGGAGCTTGCTTAAGTCCATAAAGTGCTTTATCAAGCCTGTAGACATAATCTGGATGTTTGGTATCTACAAAACCTGGAGGTTGTTCAACATATACCTCCTCCTCCAATTCTCCATTGAGAAAAGCACTTTTCACATCCATTTAAAAGACAGTAAACTTTTTGTGAGCAGCATAGGCCAAGAATATCCTTATGGCTTCTAACCTAGCAACTGGTGCAAATGTTTCATCATAATCAATTCCCTCATGTTGAGAATATCCTTTTGCAACCAGCCTTGCCTTATTCCTTGTAATTATGCCATCACTGTCAGTTTTGTTTCTGAATACCCACTTTGTACCAACAACAGATCTATTATTTGGTCTTGGCACTAGGGTCCACACTTTGTTTCTTTCAAATTCATTCAACTCTTCCTGCATTGCTTGCACCCAATCAGCATCTTGAAGAGCTTCTTCCACTTTCTTTGGCTCAGTCTGAGAGAGAAAAGAATTGTAAAGACATTCATTTGAAGTACCTGTTCTAGTTCTGATACCTGCATCAGGATTTCCAATTATCAAATCAGGTGTATGTGATTTTATCCACTTCCTTGTAGATGGAAGGTTTTCTCTAGAACTGGATGCTCCCCCATTATCCATGCTATCTTCATTTTCTGATGCTCCCCCTGAAACTATGCTCTCTGAGTTGGATTTTTCAGTATTTAGATTTTCAGCACTATCAGAACTTGGCTTATCAGAACTTGACGAATCAGAACTTGAAGAGCCAGATGTATGTTCTGATGTTTCTTGAGCTGTGGTAGGATCTTGAGTATGCTCCCCCTGCATCGGTGCATCTTCCCTTGGCGTAGCCACCACAGTTTCAATAACATCAGAGTTTATTCCATCAGAGTTTACAGTATCAGGACTTAGACTGTCAGGAGTTTCAGTATCAGAATTTGAGTCTTCATTTTCAAATCTCAGCTGATCATGGTCAATGAAATCTTCAAGACCAGTAATCTTTTTGTCATCAAAAGAGACATTGATAGATTCCATGACCACTTTTGTTCTCAAATTATAGACTCTGAAGGCTTTTGTGGAAAGTGGATATCCAACAAAGATTCCTTCATCAGCTTTTAGATCAAACTTTGATAGCTGTTCAGGATGAGTCTTGAGAACAAAACACTTGCATCCAAATACATGAAAATATTTCAGATTTGGCTTCTTTTTCTTCACCATCTCATATGGTGTTTTTCCATGCTTGTTAATGAGTGTTGTATTTTGAGTAAAACAAGCAGTCTGCACAGCTTCAGCCCAGAAATAGGTTGGAAGCTTTGCTTCTTCAAGCATTGTACGTGCAGCTTCAATGAGAGTTCTATTCTTCCTTTCAACAACTCCATTTTGCTGTGGAGTTCCAGGAGCAGAAAATTCCTGCTTTATTCCATGTCTTTTGCAGAACTCTTCCATTATCAAATTCTTGAACTCAGTGCCATTATCACTTCTTAAAACTTTCACAGAATCTTTGACCATTTTATCCAGATGTTTGATATGATCAATCAAGGTTGATGTAGTTTCACTTTTTGTATGCAAGAAATACACCCATGTGTATCTGGTGAACTCATCCACTATGACCAACGCATACTTCTTCTTTGCAATAGACATGACATTTACTGGACCAAATAGATCAACATGTAGTAGATGATAAGGCTCAAGAATTGATGATTCAGTCTTGCTCTTGAATGAAGATTTTCTTTGTTTGGCTTTCTGACATGAATCACAAAGACCATCAGGAGCAAATACTGTGTTTGGCAATCCTCTCACAAGATCTTTCTTGACCAGTTCATTTATATTGTTGAAATTTAAATGAGAGAGTTTCTTATGCCAATTCCAGCTTTCTTCAATTGATGCTCTACTCATCAGACAGATTGCAGAACCATCAGTACTTGTTGAAAGCTTAGCTTCATAAATGTTACCACGCCTGTATCCTTTCAGAATAACTTTGCCTTTAGATTTACTCACAATTTCACAATGTTCTTCAAAGAAATCAACATGATAACCTATGTCACAGATTTGACTTATACTCAATAGGTTGTGTTTAAGTCCTGAGACCAGAGCTACTTGTTTAATTATGACATTTCCAAGATTGATATTGCCATATCCCAATATTTTTCCAATGTTTCCATCTCCATAAGAAACACTTGGGCCAGCTTTCTCCACAAAGTCTGATAGCAGGGCCTTATTTCCAGTCATATGTCCTGAACATCCACTGTCCAGAACTAGAATATTTTTCTTGTTGCCCTGCAATCACAAAGACCACTAATTATTAGTTTTAAGGACCCAGACTTGCTTGGATCCTTTGGCCTTATTAAGTTTGTTAACATTTGCAGCGGATTTAGCATCAGAGTTTATGTTAACATTTTTCTTATCAGAACTTACACTATTAGACTTTGAATCAGAATTTACACTAGAAGGAACAATGGAAACTTTCTTCAAAGAAGGTTTTATTTGATAATAATCATAGTACAAACTATGATATTCCTTACAAGTATAAATGGAATGTCATAAACTACCACAATGAAAACAAGGATTTTGTGGTTTGTATCTAACAGACTGACTCTTAACTCCTGATTTTGAAGGTAAGGAGTTAATATTCTTATTCTTCCTACAAAAAGAAGCCAGATGGTTAGAACTTCCACAGTTATGACATGTTTTCCTAGGAGCATCAGGAACAGATTTATAATCATTGCTTTTATTCACACCTTCCTTTCCATTCCTATTTTTCCTAGGTGATTTTACCTTGTTTGCATTCTTGACATCTTTCAGCTTATGCTTAAGCTGCTTCTTTGTCATTAAGCCTATGTTCACTTCAGCTGTCTTTTCCTGTTTTAGTTTATCAGAAGTTAATTTCTTTGTAACTTCTGATTTTTCATTTTCAGACTTTACAATTACAAACTTAACAGGTTTTAACTTTGGCTTTTGTTTATCAACAGACTTAATTTCTTCAGTTGCTTTATCTTTCTTATCTTCTCCATAACCTAAGCCCTCTTTCCAGTTTCCACTACTTAGCAAATTTTGAGTTGTTTTTCCAGAGTTAGTCCAAGTCCTGATAATCTCTCTTTCCTTTTCTAACTCAGTTTTTAGAGATTCATTTAATTTTAGCACTTCATTCCTAACATAAAAAGCATCATCTCTATCCTTCTGAGTTTGATGGAACATGACTAACTCTTTTTCTAAGAAATCATTTCTTTTCTTAAATGCAAGATTTTCAGAAGTTAATCTTTCACATGTTAAAGTTTGATCTCTATAGCTAACAAACATGGTTTTAAGATATCTTCTCAACTCATTAATATCATCAGTATGAAAAGCATAAGTAGTCTGAGGTACCTTTGTTTCAGCAGCTTCAGAACTGCTCTCAGCACTTTCTTTATCAGCATTTGCCATCAATGCATAGTTTTCCTCACTTTCAGAGTCTGAGGTGTCTGTCCAGCTTTTCTGCTTTGTGACAAGAGCCTTGCCTTTGTCACCCTTTACCTTCTTGCAGTCAGGAGATATGTGGCCTTTCTCACCACAGTTATAGCATTTAACATTGGTGTAATCTCCTCTGTCAGACTTTCCTCCTCTGCCTTCAGATCTTCTGAAATTCTTCTTATCAGAACTTATGCCTTTCCTGGAAAACTTCTTTCCCTTCCTGAACTTCCTGTATGCAATCTTTGTGATTCCTTTCACCATAAGAGCACACAGCTTCATCATCTCCTCATCAGCATCAGTCTCAGGCAAACTTTCAGAATCTGAGTCATCATCACTCTCAGAACTTGATGACTCAGTATCAGACTTTATGAAAAGAGCTTTACCCTTGTCTTTCTTTGAGGAAGCTGCTTTGGGGAATTCTTCTTCAGCCTTAAGAGCAACTGTCCTTGACTTTCCTCCTTTCCTCTTGCTTCTTTGTTCCATCTCCAGCTCATGAGTCTTGAGCATTCCATAGATTTCGTCAAGAGTTGTTTCATCAAGATTGTAGTTGTCTCTTATTGTCGTTGCCTTCAAATCCCAGCATTCAGGAAGAGCTAACAGGAACTTAAGGTTTGAATCTTCAATATCATACTCTTTATCAACCAATGACAAATCATTCAAAAGTTTGACAAATCTATCATATAAATCATTCAATGACTCATTAGTCTTTGAGTCAAAGTGTTCATACTCTTGAGTGAGTATTGTCTTCCTGTTCTTCTTAATTGTGTCAGTTCCCTGACACCTTGTTTCCAGAGCATCCCATATCTCCTTAGCAGTCTTGCAGTTGATTACCCTGTTTGACATTACATTATCAATGGCACTATGCAGTAAGTGTCGTACCTTAGCATCCTTAGCAATTGATGCTATGTCTTCAGCAGTATAATCACTCTTCTCCTTTGGTACGGTCTTTGCTGCTTCACCTGCAACTGCAACAGCGAGTTTGGTTGGTTTGTGAGGGTTTTCCTTGATTCTATCAAGGTATTCTGGATCTGTTGCTTCCAGGAACATGGTCATCCTTACCTTCCATAAGGGATATTCAGATGGTCTCAGTATGGGAACTCTGATGGTCTCATACCGACTCTGAATTTGTGTCTTTGGTGGTTCCTCAATTTTGGTAGGCTTAGTTGGAGTTTCTGTGTTCGACATGATTGTGTTTGGATCTTTAACTGTATGTATGTTAACAGATAGGCTCTGATACCAATTGTTAGGTCACACACACACTGTAGAGGGGGTGAATACAGTGTATAGTACACTCAAATCGAACTTTAAGAACTTAAGTAACAGAAAACAAACTTTATTGAAACAATAAACTCTGTTACAGTATGGAACTGTTACCTCTCAGTGATGAACAAATATCACGAGAGCTGCTAGGGTTACAATGAATAATCTTCTCTAATAGTGATAACACTTATAGTGTAAACCCTATATCTGTGTTTATATACTACACAGTTACAAGATAGTCGCTAATTGATATGGAATATAATTCTGCTTCCTAAAATATATCAATCAGATATCTTTTCTTCCAAGTATTCCATTCTTTACGGAATTCCTTCTTCATGCATATCTCTTCTTATGTTTATCTTGATCTTCTTTCCTTTAATCAGCTACTGTCCTTATCTGATTGTCCTTCAGCACTTAAGTTCTGATATCTATCTTCTGATGATTATCTCCTGATAACATACGTACTGATATCCTTAAGTCCTGACTTCCAGTATAAGTACTGATCAACAGTTAAGTACTGATTTATCCTGTTCAAATAAGATCTGAAAGCTAAACATAAAACATATTAGCCATGACATTATCAAATATATCTAACAAGTTGTTTCCTTCAAATCCCAACTTTCAGGAAGAGCTAAAAGGAATTTGAGATTAGTATCTTCAAGTGCATATTCCTTGTCCACCAATGACAGATCATTCAAGAGTTTGACAAATCTATCATATAAACCAGTCAATGACTCATCAGGTTTTGAGTCAAAGTGCTCATACTCTTGAGTGAGTATAGTCTTCATGTTCTTCTTAATTGAATTAGTTCCCTGGCATCTTATCTCCAAGGCATCCCATATCTCCTTTTCAGTCTTGCAGTTGATTACCCTGTTTGACGTGACATTATCAATGGCACTATGCAGCAAATGTCGTACCTTTGCATCCTTAGCAATAGATGAGATATTTTCAGCTGTATATTCACTTTTCTCCTTTGGTACTGTCTGTGCTGGCTGATCTACAACTACAACAGAGAGCTTGGTTGGCTTATGTGGTCCTTCATTGATTTTGTCAAGGTATTCTGGATGTGTAGCTTCTAGAAACATAGACATCCTAACCTTCCATATGGGATATTCAGATGGTTTTAGTATGGGAAGCCTAATAGTCTCATATCGATTATAGATTTGAGTCTTTGGAGATTCTTCAGTTTTGGTGGGCTTGGTTGGAGTTTGTGTTTCTTCAGACATGATTGATTTTGGATCTTAAACTGTTTGTGTGTTAACAGATAGCTCTGATACCACTTGTTAGGTCACACACACTGTAGAAGGGGGTTGAATACAGTGTTTAGCACAATTAAATCGAATTAAGAACACAAGTAACTGAACACAGATTTTATTCAACACAATAAACTCTGTTACAATATGTAACTGTCCTCTCTCAGTGATGAACAAATTATCACGAGAGCTGCTAGGGTTACAATGAATAATAATTACGATTATGATAACACATCTAGTGTAAACCCTATGCCTGTGTTTATATACTACACAGTTACAAGATAATGTTCTAACTGATATCGAATATAATTCTGCTTCCTAAAATATATCAATCAGTTATCTTTTCTTCCAAGTATTCTATTCTTCATAGAATTCCTTCTTCATGCATATCTCTTCTTGTATTTGTCTTGATCTTCTTTCCTTTCAATCAGCCGCCTTCCTTATCTGAAAGTTTCCTTAAGTCCTGGTATTATCTCCTGATAAATATCTCCCGATAATTTAAGTTCTGACAACTTAAGTTCTGACAACTTAAGTTCTGATATCTTAAGTCCTGACTTCAGTATAAGTGCTGATTTTCAGATAAGTCCTGAGTTGTCCTGTTTAAGTAAGATCTGAAAATTAAACACAAATCATATTAGACATGACATCACAAATATATCTAACAAATTTAAATCCTTTTAATCATGTTACCTTATACTCAATTCTTTCGGTATCTGATGGATTTTCGGGAAAAATCAAAGTGTCCGGATTCGAATTCTAACGACCTTTACATACACTCATTTACTTTATGGAATACTAATACGATCTTAGAATTTCCCTAACAGTACTCCTATATAGCGTGGTCTGATAATTTTCCTCAATTAGCATCATCAGCAAAAAGTTACTATTCATCAATGTTTCAAAAATTCCAAAAATTGGGGTTATTACAGAATTCCTTTAATGTCACATGATATTTCTGTTTTGGATGACCCATTTTCTAGTGCAATTTCAACACAAGTACTTGTCTTCCAGAATTCCTCTAGAGCCTCCACATAGAGTTTGGGATTAGAAGTTAGAGCACCTTTTGGATAAGAGTTGTTAAGAATTTGAATGAAATACGTGTACTGGTCTTTGATTTCATTAATGGCTAGAATGGTGAGGTACTTTGTCAAGCTGTGGATGATTGATGATTTGGGTGTTGCTTTGGGTGTCATAAATGAGAATACTTGAGAATTTTTGGTTTAACGTTGAGAGAATTTGAACTTTTTGGTAAGTGCAGAATACTCGATGAGAATGAATTAAAAGTTTGAAAAATGCACAAGTAGTGAACTTGAAGAGATATATATACAAAAAGTGTATTGCACAGTATGAATGTCATAAAATCCATATTTATTCTAACGCATACTCAAAATTGAACTGGATCACATAGTCAAGTAAGACTATGTAGTGAAGTCCAAATAAATACATCTATAGCAAAGTTCAAACAGAGTTATGCCGTATAGACTAAAATTAAACTGTGTCGTATAGTCTGAAATTAACTATATAATGAAGTTTAAAAGGACCTATACCACATAATTGTAAATGAAATATATCGAGTACTCTGAGAGGTAAAGTTATATTCATATAGTGAACTCACATATATGAACAAAATGTCAAAAAATTACCAATTCTTCAGAAATATCAAAATTTGAGATTCCTACAAAATTAATTATTTGTTTAATTTAAATAAATCATAAAAGTTCAGAAAGTTCTACAAAATAAGTTTTAAGTATTTATGACTTATATATATATATATATATCTAGTAAAACACTAAAATATTTATAATACATGTTTCAGCTAATTTTCATACAAATAAATATAGAATATTTAGCACTGTGAAAATTTACTACTACAAAGCAATCTTCGGATATTTTACTTAGAGCCTGAGAATGAGGAATTTAACATTCGAATTTCACTTACCAACCCGTTAAAGGTTACTTCATTCAGAGTCTTAGTAAATGATACCTTATGTCAATGTGATTTATCGTAAAATGGTTAGTTACTGCACTAGTATAGTCATACATGATTGGAGTTTATTTCAATACAAGTCCAAAATCCATTAACCGATTCCTAATCCAAAGAACTTGAGCACAACAACTACCAGCAGCAATATACTCAGTTTCAACTATACAATTTGTTGTTGATTGTTGCTTCTTGCTTGACCAAGATACTAACCTTTGTCCTAGAAATTAGTATCCCCTAATGTATTTTTCCTGTCCATCATGCATCCAGCACAATCAGAATCAATAAAGCTAATGAGATTAAATCGAGTGCCCTTAGGGTACCATAGGCCAAACTTAGGTGTCTCTTTCAAGTATTTGAAGATATTCTTAATAGCAATCAGATGTGATTCTTTGGAATTTGCCTGGAATCTTGCACAGAGGCATGTAAAAATACGATGTATGGCATGCTAGCAGTGAGATATAGTAGGGAACCAAATATTACTTTGTATGACTTGATGTCTACACTCTTCCAAAGAATTTTCCTAGAATCTTTGGAAGTTTTGTTGTCGTTGACATTGGAGTCTTTAAAGGTAATGAATTTTCCAGAAAAAACTTCTTCACTGGGTCTCTAGTGTACTTGGCTTAATTTATGAAAATTCCATGAGCTCTCTGATGAACTTGAAGACCCAAGAAATAAGCCAACTCTCCTATCATGCTCATATTATACTTACTTTGCATAAATTTAGAGAACCTTTGACATAGTTTTTCATTAGTTGATCCAAAGATGTCGTCAACCTAGATTTGCACCAGTATGATGTCATCATTGTGCTTCTTATAGAATAACTTTTTATCCATTATGCCTCTTATGAAACCACTGTTAATCAAAACTTTGACAGGGGAAGCCATTTGTACTTGCTTCAATCCATAAAATGTTTTAAGTAGTCTGTAAACAAAATCAGGATTCCCGGATCTTCAAAACCAAGTGGTTGTTTAATATAGACATCCCCATCTAGATCACCATTGAGAAATGCACTTTTGACATCCATTTGATACACCTTGAAATTTGAATATGCTATAAAATCCAGAAAGATTCTGATCGCTTCCAATCTTACAACAAGTGTAAATTTCTCACCATAATCAATTCCTTCTGCTTGTGAGTAGCTCTTTGCAACCAACCTTACTTTATTTCTAGTCACCACACCTTGTTCATCCATTTTGTTCCTATACACACATTTTGTACCAATGACATATCTGTCAATAGATGGTGGCACTAGCTCCCAGACTTTGTTCCTTTCATATTGGTTTCACTATTCTTGCATTGTTGCAATCCAGTCAGCAATCTCTAAAGCATCTTTAATTTTTCTGCTCCTCTAAAGACAGAAAATAACCATAGAGACATTAAGTTGCAACACTTCTTCTATTTCTTACACCATCATTTGGATTATAAATGATTTGATCTTTAGTATAACTTTTATCCCATCTTCTCTTAGGAACATTTCTTTGATTTGATTAAGCATTATTAATGTGATTATTTTGAGATGTTTCCCCCTGAGCTAGATAATTCTTCCAAGTTGAAACTTCCCCTGTGTTTGACACTCCCCCTGTGTTAGTGAAACTTCGCACATGTGGTGACTCGGGTACATCATCATCATCATCTTGGAATAAATCACTTTGCTGTTCCGTTTCAGGTTCATGGTTGATTTGATCTTCATCATCAGAATCATCAGTTTCTAAATCCTCAAGTTAGCATTCATTCTGAAATCTTAATTTTTCTTGACCTATCCCACTTTCATCCTTGTTGTTTGGGATCGATTATCATTAAATAATACATCCATACTTTCCATAATTTTATGTCGAGCAATAATGTAGACCCTATAAATTGTTCTTTCCAATGAATATCTTAAGAATACACCATCAAATACTTTGGCATCAAATTTTCCAACATACTCATATTGATCTTTCAATACATAGCATTTGTTTCCATACAGATGCAAATGCTTAAAAGATGCATTCTTATTACTCATTAGTAAATAAGGAGTTTTTTCATTCTTCTTTCTGATCGGTGATCTGTGCTGAACATTGCATGCATTTTTTATGGATTTAGCCCAAAAACTGGTAGGAATCTTGGATTTTGTAGCATTGTTCTTGCAACCTCAATGAGTGTTATATCATTTCTTTGCAACACACCATTTTATTGAGGTATTCTAGGGGATGATAACTGCTAAGATAAGCCTTTTTCTTTGCAAAAAGCATCCGGAATAGCATTCTTGAACTCAGTTTTATTATCACTCCTGAGTGCAATCATTAATGCATATTCTGCTTCTTTTTAAATCTTCTTATATGCCCTATGATGACATTTGGTGCTTCATCTTTTGAAAATAAAAAATCAACCCAAGTGTACCCTAAAAAGTCATCAACCATTATAGAGCATACTTATTTATATCCGTGGATTAAACATTTATAGGATCAAACAAATCCATGTGAATCAATTATAAAGGTTTGGTGATTGATGTCATACTTTTGGTTTTGTGACTAGAATTCAAGTGCAAGCATGTCTCTCACCAGTTCTTCCTTTACAAGAGAGTTCATCAAACTTAGATTTAAGTGAGATAGCTTCTTGTGCCGTAACCAAAATTCTTCATATGTTAATTTAGAATAAAAACAACATATCTCTCTTATCATTTATCTTGAAATCAACAATAAACAAACTTCCTTTTCTTACACCAGAAAAGGCCAGTCCTTTGTTCTTCTTGTAAGTGATTAAACAGTGATCTTCATCAAATTTCACTTTGAAACCTCCATCGGTAAATTGTCCAATGCTCAACAAGTTATGCTTTAGGCCTTCTATGAATGCTACAACTTCAATGATAACATTTCCATTATTTACATTTCCATGACCAATGGTTAAACCGATGTTGTCATCTCCAAGTTAACCGTTGGTCCTTTATTCTCCTCATATTGTGATAGCAGGGCTATATCGCCTGTCATGTGCTTTGATCATCCACTGTCCAAGATCCACATGACTCTTTTTTTCTTGCCCTGCATTTTCAAATGATACTAGGTTGGCTTTAGTACCAACACAGGTTTCGGTCCATATAGCTAAAAAACAGTTTTATCATTTACATTATTTGATATTTATCAAAATATATTTCTTGGTGTGTTGGTGAGTAATATGTCTAAATATATTGTAATCAAATAGAAAATCATGTATTTTTGTTTTTCATTGAAAAAATCATTAAATCATTTAAATCAATATGTACGTGAGAACATTTAAAAATCATTGCATCCATTCTTACCCACTCAATAATTTAAAATTTCAGTATGACATTTCTTTATAATAAATAATTAACCTGATAAGTTTAATAAAAGGATTTATGCAAAAAATTTCAACAGTCATCTTATATTTAGAAGGAGACCTATTTCTAGAGGTGAGAGTTTGTACCTGACTAGAAGATTCACCAACAACTTCTGACTTTACCAACAGAGTATAGTTCTTATATACACACTTTTCATCCTTATCATTATAATTCCAATGTATTCCTTCATCAGTATAAGCCTAGATTTGTCGCTCCTTGAATGATGCTTCATATTTTGTCTCAAGTTTCAGATCACTCCCATTCTTGTAACCAGTCTTATTTATGAACTTGTTTCCCTTGTAGTTTTTAGCCTTTGAGAACATATTGTATTTTTGAGATATTTGACTGTATGTGTGTCTACAACCTACTCTGATACCACTTGTTAGAAAACAAGGCTCTCAAAACTAGGCATGGAGGTGAATGACTAGTTCAAAAATGTTTCGGATTGTTTTCTAAACTTGACAACTAAAATATAAAATTATTGTAGAAATAAAACTATGTAAGAACACATGAATTTTCTACTCAAATTAATTTTTATATATAATAAAGAAATTATGTTACAGCTTCCAAGAAAAATAATGATGTTTCTCTTTGCTTCTTCTCAAGAGCGGGTTCTCGAGTTTGGCTTACAAAGAGAGAAAATATATAACAATTTTGATCCCTAATCTGTTACACATTGCTAAGGATGGGATGTACACACTATATATATCAAAATAATGTACTACAGAATGTGCACCACCTATTTACAGTAAGTTATCCTTTCCTGCAAGGTGACACGTTGTAGCTTTTTTAGGACCACTTTATTCTGTTATACGTTCATCTTCCGTTTCTATGTATTTTCCTATTTATTTTGATCCAAGGTTAGATGTAGGCTTGACAAATGTCCATGGATCACCTTCATTTGTCTTGTTGTAAAAGGCCGAGTGAGAATATCATGAACTCCGATTAGCTTGACTATGATATCCAGCTTACTTGTACTTTTCGGTGTAACATAACTCTGAACTTCATGGTATAGCATCTTTCTTGACTTCTCGGTATAGTGTAGAGTTATACTTCACGATATGGAACAAGTTTGAACTTCTCGGCGTAAGCTAAATTTGAACTTCACGGTGTAGTTGTAAACAGGAATTCACTATATGGCTTTGATAAACTTCACGATATGTCTCTTCTAGGCTTTAGGATATTGGAATTATAGAGAATCCTGTAACTTATTGACTTTAAATGTCTTCTTCCTTCAATTTGCTGCTTGAACAATCTTTATTGAACTTCTTCGAAATTGATTTATTCTATATCTATTATATACAGAACTGTTGTACAAAATTCTCAAAACTCTTATACCATTATCAGTTATTTAGAAGCCAAACAAGACAAGTACATTGAAATATTTCAGTAATCCAAATGGTAGAATCCACTTGGCCATGTGAAGTGATATTGTCACTTGAGTAGGCTTGTTATGATGGAATAGGTATTTCATGTATCTAACAATAAGGATTTCACACTGAGATCTTTACTCAATATTTTATATCATTAATATCAAACTATAGATTGAATTCTCTTTCCAAAAGCCGACAGTTCTTTAACATGATTGAACAGACATAGACATATCGAGAGAGAATAAATTTAACAACAAACAAAACCTCAATTAACAACAACACAAATTAATAAATATTATTCAAGTAGCAAACTGAAGTAAGGGAGAATAATACCTTAAACTTGCCCGCAAGGGTTGACTCAGTTGGTCAAAGAGGGGATAACTATCCTCTTGGTCACAGGTTCGAATCCCACGGGAGGAGAATTTATGATTATGCCTCCTAAGTCAGAGCCTGTCGCTTAAATGCGGTTTACCTTGGTTCACGTGCTTTGCAGGCTATTGTGTGAGCTCGTAGGGTTTACCCAGTGCGCACCCGAAGGGTAGCGGCTGCGGGTTACCTACGATTAAAAAAAATTCCTTAAACTTGAACATTAAATCGTAACCCAAATCGATCTCGAAGGTACCTACTATGAAACCTAATTAAAACAGTTCTTTCGTCGGCCGAGAGTAAGATGAGATAATTAGAGAGGGAACATGATTGATTATTTTGTAAAAGAATATTAGAAAATTTTGGCAAGGCGGTAGTTTTTCCGCTCCCTCTTTTCGGCCCAAATATATACGGCTGCTCATCCTTTTTAGGCCAAATGCTTACCGCTTCAATTTATAGATCCAGTGATATATTTTATATTTTTTAATTTGATCAATTTAACATTATTAAAAAAACACAGCCTTAGTATAAAAAAAATCTTTTATAATAAAAATCATCATATGCTCCTATTTAAAATTAATAACTTTGTGAAACAATAATTTTTCACAAATTTATTAATTTTTTTATAAAAAGATGACTTTTATCCCGGAACACTCAGACAAGTTTTCTACCCGTTATACTGTTGTTGTGATGTATATGTGTATATGCATTATCTTGTGATAAGTGCATGATTGTTATTAGAAAATCTTGCGATATATTGGAGCATGTTGATATGATATATATGCATGCCTGTTTCGTAATCTTGATATTCTATTATCAATTCAAATGCTTATAAACTGCATAATACCTATGCTAGAGATAAGCAGCAGTTGCGTATACCCTTAGTATAGGGGACCCGAAGGTGAACATTTTTCTAAACCAGGAGTCAATGTTCCCGAGTATAATATATATATATATATATATATATATATATATATATATTTATATTTATTTATTTATATGTATAGTTTCTATAACTACTAATCGGATAAGGTATATTCGATAGTTTTGAATAATAATCAAACTTATTTTCGATTATTCAAATAAAGATCGTACTTTCGTATAAGTATGTCTTTTGTTATTTATTATTCGTTTCAAGTATGAGTTTTTATAACTTCTACTTCAATTATTTTTATAAAGATTATCCTTATGGGAATATTATTTAAATAATAATATTCAGATATTTTCTAATATATCGAGATTGATTTATTTTATTAAATCATCATTACTCTAAATATTTTTTAAAATATTTTCGAGTCTTCAAAATAATTTTAAAAGTTAGAGTGGATCCCAAAACTCATTTTTAGATTTAAGATCTTCCTTTCGAAGGGGATTTAAATACTCGCTCAAAATCTGAGGGATCCGACTCTGTGGTGTATTTTATATTCACAACGAGGTTGCGGTTTTGAGAAAACATTTATATTACTTGCCCAACGTTCGGGAAGTAAGTCCATCTATTTGAGTCGGTGTAAGCAACATTGGCTCAGTGGGCGTCCATGAAAGTGTAAGTGGCTCAGTGGGAGTCCATCAATACGTAAGTGGCTGAGTGGCAGTCCAGCATAGGTCCTAATGTGGCCAGGGTGATGACCAGTGGGGAATTCGTCCATCTATTAGTAGAAAAGGTGACGTAATTGGTATCTTTGCCTGATCAGCAAGATATCAAGTTTATGCCAAGGTTTTCTCCTTTCCAAATTCATTGGATATTGCAACTCTGTTTATAATTTTCATAACAGAGGTTTTCAAGGAATGTATGAAATGTATATATATAGGTGTATATATATATCGGGACTTAATGAAGTATCACGTAACTTCATTCTTTATAATGATATTTCAAAGGCTGAATCTATTCAAGTCTTATCTTGTAGTCTCATCCATGTGATGAACTTTTGAATCTGATTATATCTTAAACGGTGGTAGTTCAAGTAGTATTCGAAAAAGATATAGGTATATTGGAGTATCTTGTAACTTCATCTTTTCAACTTATATCTGGTTAATGATTATCTTATGCATGACAAAGATTTTTAGAAAAACGTTGAGACAAGGTTAGATGTATGAGATCACCTTACAACGATATTTTTTATACGGTTATAAACTGGAACTCTGTGTATATTATGCATGGAAGAGGATTTCAAGGATTTTCAAAAGTATATATATATACTTATATACTGAATATTTTGCGACGTGGTCACGTTACGATATCAAACTCGGTTCATTTCTTCTTGATCAAGACTTTCATGAGTACTATGAGAATGCTCATATATTGTAAATGATTATACATATTATTTCGGTGGGCTTGTTGCTCACCCTTGCTTTCTTCATTCATCACACAACAACAAATAGACAAGATGAACTGGACCAAGCTCCCAATTCGTGAGCGGATAGGAAACGTTCCGCAGTTTTCTGTAGGCGTTGATGCCGTTGTAGCTGAGGTAGGAACTATCAATAGGCTAGTCTTTCAACTTTTGATGTACCAGACTTATGTATATTTATGAATTGTAATAATGGCAAAGAATATGTAAATTTATTCAGAAACCCTTTTGAGGTGTAATGGTTTATAGTTGAGGAATAAAATGACTTGTGTTATTTTTGGATATTCATCTCTGAGACTATAACTTATGGTGTGTGTGTATTATGGGGTCACAGTACGCAGTAGTTGGTTGATTATTAAGATTAAGTATTATTAAAGGAAATGGAACTCGTGACAACCCGGATCCCCGACCCCGGATTTGGGGGTGTTACATCGAGTAATAGTAGATTAATGTTAAGATTATCACACTTATTTAACGAATTTTAAATCATTATTTCAATATCATGTTCTTATTATTTAAGATGTACTTTTCAAATACTTACAACAAAAATTTATTTGTGATGAAATACTAAATATTATGTCTTTTAATATGTTTGACAACTTATTAATTAATGTATTTTAGTTTTACCTAATGTTTAAATGTAATTAATGATGTTTACATGTATAAATATTATTAAATTTGACTACATTATCGTAATTTTGGATACTCGAAAAAATAACCGATCTGATCCGAAACCCGGCGGATTTGGATTTGGATAACCCAAAATTTTTGAATTTGAATTTGAATTTTACAATACCCGATCCAAACACGACCCGTTGCCATCCCTAGTTCATTGATAAATTATGTTAGTATTTTTACTAATAAATATTATCGTATTTTGAATAAAAACCCTTACGGGAATCTTCATTACAATTGTTTAGAAGAACCCTGAAAGGAAGGTTTATTTGTTTAGAGTTGGACATGTACGTAGCCCTATGTTTTTGGATCTATATAATACACTACAACAAAATGGGGGCATTTACGACGATTTTTTTGTTCAGAAACCGTCGTAATTGAGCCAATTACGACGGGTTTTTTCTGTCATTTTTGCTCGAGTAGAAAGTTCAAAATTTTGTCACAAATTTGAATTGCGTCGTAAGCTGAAATACTGGGCCCACTTCTGGGGTTAAATAATAATAAAAACTTACGACGGAATATTGCGTCGTATGTTGGTAACTTCCGACAGAAATATCGTCGGATGTTATGAAGTGGGACCCACCGGTAATAAATTTGAGCATTTATTACGACGAATTTATCCGTCGTAAGTTGTTAACTTCCGACAGTAGAAACGTCATATTTGGTTTTGAAAAAAAAATAAATTACGACGAAATATATTATGAACAGTCATCGTAAGTTTGTATTTCCAGAAATGCATATATTCTAACCTTTTAATTTCCAGCCATTTTTGACTTCCAAATTAAATTATAAACCTACCTTTCAATTATTTAACCAAGCACTACCAACATTTATAACAAGTCAAAATACCAAAATAATATTAATGTGACCATAAATTCATACTCGTTCATAAGCGGCAAAAGCTTAGAGTATCATACGCACACTTATATGTACAAACATCCAAAAAGCCAAATTCAGTTTACAAACATAATTTGGATTATCTTACAAACATCCATCAGATATATTAACACTAACTAACATTCAACCCCTAATAACGGACCGCCACGGGGACACGATCATAAGCCGAAGCACTCATACCACGATCATCTTCCGACTCAGTAGTCTCACTGTCGCTCCCACCACCATTAGTGTCATTTTCTGTAGCTATGGCCTTCCCTTACAATGTACACTTAAATAAATTAACAAAATTATAATAGGTAATTTTGGGGTAAACTTGTAATAGATACAAACTCCTGGTACTAAATTTTTGATCAACGGTTCAAGAAAATATATGGGATCTGTACTAACTGAACTACATGACTTATTTGTACAATTGAACCAAATAAATTAAATACTTTGAAATCTCAATCTATGCCATAGCTAGCATTGATCCCTAATCACCCCTCGACAAAGTATATATACAATCTACTTAATCTGTTTTAATTTAACATTGTCATAATATTTTATGGAAAATAATTCATTCCTTGTGTTTACCCTTTGCTTAATATGATTCCTAATCTTAAATTTCATATATATATATATATAGTAACTTCATGACCGAGAAATAAAATTACAAATTTATGAATATATATAGTAACTTTTCACTTTTCTTCCGGTCATAAAAAACATTTCAAAATAAATCAGGCATGCAAAGTAGTTCTAGTTGGTTGATTTCAATTTATTGATAATAAATTTGACAGGTGAGCATCTAAGCATCCGGACCAAAATTAATTTTGATAACTTTTTAATGTGTCGCATCCACGTAAAGTTACATATAAATATTATATAAAATTTTACGAACTTTATAGGGATTTCAAAATATAGAAAGTACATTAACAAATTCATTAAAACGTACCAAATACACAAAGATAAATGAACTTTTGGATCGTCAAATATTAATGATTTTTTCAAAACATAAATTGGTTTTTGAATTGTGAAATTTTAATATCTAAACATAAATTAACTTAATTTTTTGAGATTTTTTGAAAATTATGTTTTTAAGTTATTTTGGCAAAAATACATTTTTTGTAATATTTATTGTAAAAATACAATTTTCTAATTTATTTTTCTTTTGCAAAAACACGCTCGAATAATGGAAGTTGGAATGGAACAAAAAATGTCAGTCATTTTTCATAAAAATGTAAAAGAAGGTAGAGATGTGCTTTTGGTTCTAAACAATATTTTTGTAATTATTTTCAAAAAACCGTAAAACAAACTTTAAAAAATAAAAATTTTGGTTATTTCTTTAAATTTTTTTTATTTTTTTAAAAAAAACTCATATCCATTAAATTATGAGATCTAATTTATTAAAAAATCACATTAAATAAATAAACGGTGGCCATCTTGTGAAGGACATCACACCACAAGTAATGGGAAGAAGAAAATGGTGAAGCGCCCCTACCCCAAAAATTAATTTTAAAAGGAAGGGGCTTTGTGGAGCATTTTTGTAGGCCATAGCGATATGTTTAATATGGAAAAGCAACTGCCAACTAGAGAAACAAAATTCAACCGAGTATTGAAGTTGACTTGTTTCTGCCAACCAACAGGTCTTTAATTCTACCCATCATCCCCTTCAATAATTTTGCCGTCTTTCATTTGTAAAATTTAAGCGCCACGTCACGTATCAATACATTTTCTGAGAAGACCAGAAACAATGCTCCTATCTATTGATAGTATTGCGACTTGTCGGTTACTTACACATAAAATCGAAACTCTAATTTAGTTAAGGGTTCGTCTACTAGACTGTGTACCCATTCCACATGCTAAGTACTAAAATTTATAAAATTTGAAGTATTTTGATTAGTGGAGTTGTTATAAATGCAGGGATATATATTAAAAAGTGTTACCCGATCAAAATAAACCAAAATTATAAAAATTTGTGTTTATTGTATGTCCATGAGCACACCACAGGAAAACCGTTTAGTTAAAGGTAGGGTTATAATTTGGGTCGAGCAAGCCGAGTTTTGAATAGGGTGTAATTCGAGTTGAGGTTAATTGAGTCAAGCCGAACCGGCACGTTAACTAATTGAGCTTAAAACTCAACCCGAACTTGACTCGTTTAATTTCACGAGTCGAGTCGAGCCGACTCGTTTAGCTAAACAATCCGGTTTTAAAAGAGCTGGCTCGTGGCGACCCAGTTTTAACAAGTCGGGCGAACCGGCTTCTTTAATTATACACTTAATCGAGTCTAAATCTCAACCAAACTAGGCTCGCTTAATTTTACGAGTCGAGCCAGCTCGAGTAATTAAACCAACCGGAAATTCTACCCGAACTCAACTAATTTAACTAAATGAGCCAAGTTAAGTTTACTTAAACAAGTTCGAGCCGGGATAGCTTGTGAGCAACCTGAGCTAAAGGTCACTATTCCGAATTTTACCTCTTCATCATCATCAGGAATATGTATTGCAGACTGAGGAATACAATACAAAACGAAATCCAAAGTTGTCTGACCTTCTCCCAAACTGTTGAGCACTTGCAGATTGCCAACCTTTTTCCTTATTGTTAAGCACTTGCATCTTTAGATAAATTAAGGGCTAAAGCCTAGAAGCTTGGGTTTCTTATGGTTGGTGTTTGTGTTCTTTCGTTTGGTTTCATTTAGTCTAGTGTATAAATAAAACTAAATAAATTAAAACTACGATTTTTAAGTAAAAAATGTGTTTATATATGAAATTTATTTAATTAGATCACAATTCTATCAATATTATGAAATCAAATACTATTTTATAAAATATACACACATATATATATAAGTTATAAATTTGCATAATATATTTATTAAAATATTAATAATTAATATAACATTTATTTATATCTCATATTTATGTTGTGTCATGGACTGAAAGGTAAATACGAAATTTAGCCTAAGTTTCAATGGCTTAATTTCATGTTAGTGGCCTTTTGTATCATATACTAAAATTACAAATAAAAAAAATAAATTTTTATGTTATGTCATAAATCTTGTCATTTTTTATAATTAATCACAAGCATCCCAGTAACTCTTGCGGTCTTACCTTCCAAAAGAGAAGAGCTGACCCCTGCACCGACTATTTAATGGCATCATTCACCTTCTTCATGTACAAGTACAACTATATGATTAATGATCTTTAACCATTCTTATAAGTAACAAACTTTTTATCTGCTCTTGATCAATTGAGTATATATTCCATACTGCCTTTCTGTACTTGTATCTTCGTCGCCCTTTCGTCTATCAATCCACATATGGAAGCTTTCTCTATAATTCTGAATAACCATCATGATAATCAGTTTATTCTTTATGCATTGCTCACACTATCAACTTTTTTACTCTTCTCCATCATCCAACTTTACATCTCAAAGTATCAACCAGTGTACCTTGTAAATTTCTCTTGTTTGAAACCACCAGACTACTGCAGAGTACCCATTGCAGTCTATCTTGAACACATCAGAGAATTTGATTTCCTAGACCAAACCAGTGTAGATTTCATGTCGAAAATAATCACTTCATCTGGACAAGGTGATGAAACTTATTATCCACCAGCTTTGTTCTATATTCCACCTGTTCCAACTGACCGTGAAGCAGTGGAAGAAGTCCACATGGTCCTCTTCCCTGTTTTTGAAGATCTGTTATTGAAAACAAATCTTGAACCTCACGATATCGATATTCTTATCGTTAATTGCAGTGGATTCTGCCCTGCACCGTCACTTTCATCAATCATAGTCAACAAGTACAACATGAAAGAAGATATCAAGAGCTATACACTTACTGGCATGGGATGCAGCGCAAGTGCGATAGCTATTGACATGGCTAGAAACATTTTAAACACTCTTAGAAACTCCAACGCTGTCGTACTAAGTACAGAGATCTTGTCAACCGGATGGTATCAAGGCAAAGAAAAAGAGAAACTAATCATCAACTGCATGTTCCGCATGGGCAGTGCAGCAGTCTTGCTGTCAAACAAAAAAAATGCAAGAAAACAATCAAAATACAAGCTCCTTTATAGCTTAAGAACTCAAACAGCTTCGGATGACAAGGCTTACTATTCTGCAATGCGCGAAGAAGACTCCAAAGGATTCACCGGTGTAACTGTTAAGAAAGAATCACTTCAAGCTTTTGCAGAAACAGTACGCTCTCATTTAGTTAGCCTAGGTTCATCAATCTTGCCATTAGTCGAGAAATTGCGATACGTTAAATGTGTACTTAGGAAGAGTATGATAAACAAGAGCACGGAGATATATGTGCCTGATTTTAAATCAGTGGTACAACATTTTTGTTTTCCAACAACAGGGAAACCAATGCTAAGAAAGGTAGGGAAAGAGTTGAAGCTTGAAGAGAAAGACATGGAAGCTAGTTTTATGACATTGCACAGGTTTGGTAATCAATCTTCATCTTCATTGTGGTATGTTTTAGCATATATGGAAGCCAAGGAGAATGTGAAGAAGGGTGACAAAGTGTGGCAGCTTGGGCTTGGGAGTGGATACAAGTGTATTAGCTTACTCTGGGAATGTGTTGGGCCTATTATCGGAGAGGCTCACAGTGGCCCATAGGCTGATTGCATCTCTCGGTATCCTATAGTTCCTACCTCAACTATCCAGTAGTTATTTCTAGGAGGTGTATATGCAGGAGGCTTAAATATTATATAAAGAGTAAAAGCATTACGTGTATATACACTTTACTGGCTTAAAATCCGTACCTTGCAATGGACAGATCATACATGTTTTTAATATTATATAGGTTTTTTAAGTCCACATTTATATGATAATTTTGTTTTAGTCTGCATAATTATTATATATTATTTTTTTAGTTAGTTGTATTGTATTTTAATTTTAATTTTATTTTTATGTGTGTTTTGATCAATTATATAATATATTTTTTCTTGAAGAATAATATATATTATTTTGTTTATCATAGTTCAAAAGTATAATTTTATAGCCAGATCAGTAGTATTTATTATTATGTTTTAGCCCGAGGCTCATTTTATCAACCAAAACCAATTAATTATATTTAGTTTGTTTAAACTTATTTTAGCCAGAAATATCAATTAGAATAATATAAAACTCGATATAATAGAATTAAAATTGGTAGAAGAAATTAATTTAAATTGGTAGAAGAAGTTGACTTTAATATCAATTATAGTGATATAGAGTTGGATATAAAATAGAATTTAAATTGGTGGAGGAAACTGACTTTAATATCAATTAAAATTAAAATTAAAATTGACTCACTAACATCAATTAGAATTAAAATAAATAGGTAAAGAGTAGATAAGTAATTTCAGCAAGTACTGACCGACGGACCGACTATCAAAATTTTAATGTTTCGTCTATTATAATATATAATATAGTATAGATGTGTATATTTCATAAACTAACACTTATTAATTATTATACTGCAATTCGCATTTATTTAAAATATGTGGCCGGCCGTTAATTTTGAGTAACACCGTCAAAATATTTAAGAGCAAATCTGTCTTTCTAATTTAAAATATAATTTATTATATCTACCGTTATGCTCGCCGCTACTCCTCATCGCGGCGGTCATCCCTTTTTTTCGATCAAATCGAGTCGCTACACCACCCAAGGCCTTCAACATCCACCTCCAAAACTTCTCTCAAACATCTATATTCACGGAAATATAAGTAATTTGTATCTTATTCGAATTTTTAATAAAAGTTTGTAATTTGAGTTTTATTTTTGTGGTTCGTTTGGAAACGATCTTGGTATAGGTGTATAGATTCTTAAATTTGGAGTCGTTTGATTGTGATTTCGGAGGTTAATGAGCTCAACATGAAACGGCCGCTTTCAGCGAATCCTTGCGTTGAACCAGGCTTGTTCTTCGTTGTAAATGATGTATTATTGATTATATGATGTATATAAATTGTATGTGTGTATAGATATAAGTTTCCGTTGTAAAATTTAGTTCTTCATAAATTAATTGTTTTTACGTTTGATGATTGGTTCTTCGATTTTCCGGCTGCGTTGTTCACGTTTTGTTGATTTGAATCAGCTTGTTAGCTTCATATGACTGTTTAGTTGAGTTTGTGATGTATTAATTGAAGTTTTGGATAGTTATAGTATTGTCGGATACTTTGAAGTCAAGCTGCCGATTTTTTTTCAATTCCGTCGGAATCTTTTTTTTTGTTAGTTTGCGATGCTGTGAATATCGTCTGAGTTGCTGGTAATGTTTTGGATGTATCTGAATTAAAAACATGTAAAAACCGTACAATTTTGGGGCCAACAGACATGGCGAAGCATGTGGCCGGATTTTTTGAAGTAGGCGAAACAAGGAAGAAAAAGGGAGAGGACGAAGGAATGAAAAATAGGAAGGGAAAAAGACTGTTTTACCCTTATAAAAAGTAACGGAGTTAGATGAAATAGACGGCGAGCCACATTTTTTTAGTAAACGCTTAATGTGATATAACAAATCCTAGTTTAGGAAAAGTGATTTGACACCTAAAGTGCGCGTACACAATGTTTTTTACTCTTTTATATAAATGAAATCACTTTATGTGCCCGTCTGAGAAAAAAATTAAAATAAGTAGCTTATGATTTCAAATTAATAAGTGATTTATAAATGATTAGTAGATAAATATTTATAAGTTAGATAAGTGTTTGGTTAAACATCAGAATTTTTTTTACTTAACTGAATTAAAATAAATATATTTTAAATACAATTATCTTAATTCGTAAATTTTAGATTAAAAAGACGTATAAAATATATATTTTAAAACAAAAGATAATAAAAAATGAAAAATAAAAATAAGTTGAGAAAAAGTATATCGTTGCTAACATTTAACTTATCAGCTTAGAAGTTGTAATTTTACTTATAAATTGTATCGACAAACACTCGTCGATGTACTTACAGACATACAAGCAAATAAATAACTTATTTTGTGCAGCCAAAACATGACCTATATTTTATAATTATTGTTGAATAATTGACTTTTTAAAAGTCAAATATAATTCAGACTTAATAATGAAATGATATATCAATAAAACCTATAATAGAAATTTAAAAGTAAATATATGGATGAAGATGATAAGTTACAACTTACAATGAACAAAATGGTTTTTTTGGATAGATGTAGAATTGTTGTTCTTAAACAAACTCAGAGTTAAAAGAGGATAGTCATCTATGATTTTTTATATTCTATTTAATATATAAATTATTCCAATGGATCGCGCATCGCAATGTTTTTATAATATAATTTTCTACTTTTTAAAATTATTTATTATTTTAAAAAATACCCTATTTTAAGAAAATACACGTATGAATAAACACATTTTCGATATCATGTCATAAAATTTTGGTACATATGAATATACTGACACGCTATACTTCATCGTTGATAATATTGAACGTCATCGCCCTGCATCATCCGAACCTATATAAAAAATTAAAAACTATACAAAAGAGACAAATATTTGTTATTAATCAATAAAGATACACATCTATACTATATTATAACAGACGAAACATTAAAAGACTCATTAAAAGTTTGGCAGTCGCTTGATGCTAAATGAAATTACATAATTGCTCAACTTAACTAATTTATTATTTTGACATAATTACCCTCTATAATACAAAAGAATGGACGGGAAAAAAGATAGTTTTATCATGAATTAAATAAGATTCTTATTCACGACTCTAAAACTAATGTTAATAAATTAAATCAATAACGAAGATTGAACTAAACATATTTTGTTGGGAATAGTTCTCCAAAATTGATAGAAAATCATTATGGATTGGAATTTAACCTATATTTTTGAGCGAATTTATTAAATTATCTTTTTCTAAAACCTATTTATTATAAAAGAGGTATTATAATATAATAAAAGATAACTTTACTTATTCAAACATACTTACAGTTTTAACAAATATAATTAATAAAATATTAACATTAAAATAACTATTATTTAAAACAATCGTGTATCACACATGTTTAGACTAAATATTAAAAGTTTGATAGTCGGTCTGTACTTGCTTAAATTACTTAATTTGTAATATCCGGGATATAGCGTGTAATTATATTTATCAATAGATAATTATTATGCGATTATAATGTGATTTTTGGTGAATTATCAGATGATTGGTGTTGATATGTGGATGTTTATATGTGATAAAGTATAGGTATGTTAATTTTATTATGTCCAGAATAACATATAAATAATTACGATATTTTTCTGGTAATTTTTGGACTGTTATATAATTTTATAATGATTTATGAATTTATGAATTATTTTTCTGAATAATTACAAAACTATTTTATAACGTCGGGAATCGTCCAACTTCAACCGTTTTTGCGCTTTTACAACCCGAAACTCTTCGAAAAACTCCATCCAAACCTAATCTGATTATTCAGGACATTTTCCGTGTTTTGACTTTTTCAATTCGGATTACAGTTTCACCCGTACGCGTCCAGGCGCAAAATTTATGATACGATAATCATTTTTAAAGATCAATAAAACCCGTATTCTCAAAAGACGGGATATTATTACATTATTTTTATATAAAGTGTTTTATAAGAATCCCGGTTTTGATAATTATCCAAAACATGTATCAAAACAGATCATTTTTGCAGTTACTTAGCGGCTAAGTAATTTATTGTTCAATCCAATACGATCCAACGAGTATTAATATTCTATAAATATAAATAGCCCTTTTCTTATTTCATTTTATTCATATAATCATAATTAATCAGTAAAAACCAATATATACAGAGAAAACCCCGATTAATCATCGCGTTCTTGAAAATCAAATCCAAAAATGGAAGCGTTATCGAACTCAGGATCAAGCGTGTCATATACCGAATCGAAGCTCTCGAAAAGTTCTATTATAATCAATCATCAATTTTAGTGCAGATTTCAAAGTTATTTTCTTATTTATTTATTTTATTTCGAATTAATTAATAATTAAAATAAGAATTTTTGATGTTGATATTGTTGATATGATTTGATGATTGTATCTTGTAAATAATTTTATCCTTGTCATTTTGATATATCATATAACTGGTTTGGAGTTCAATAACATGTTCAAATTGCTGTTTGATTCTCGAATTGAAGAACCAGGGTTTATAGTTTTGAATATTTGCAATTGGAGGGGTTATAGTTTGAAATTGATTGTACCAAGTTGTAGATTGTCGAAATACAATTCAAATGATTTATATGTAATAAACAAACGATTACTGGAAAGGGATAATCGAAAAACGGGTCAAAGCGGCGGCAGAATTTTCAGATTGATATTCCGTTCGATTCGTTGATTTTTCGACTGTTTTGACTCTGTAGATCGATTCTTTGCAACAAGAGGAACACGGCCTGTTAAACTGGTACATTTCTGGAAGGTTGTGGTTGTCGCCGGAAAAGCTTCTAGACGGTGGCCCTGGCTTCTCTTGTGACCGGGGAAGACAATTTTAACATTACAGTTTAGCCCCCGAGTTTTTACAAACTTTGTATTTTTAATATTTTCGTTTTAAAAACTTGCAGTTTGACCCCTATTGTTTAAAAATATTTTAAAAACGATATTTTGTTATTTTAAAAATCAGAAAAATATTTATTTAATTATTTTAAATTCAGAATACTGTTTTTAATTATTTATTTATTTAAAAAATAAATCTAATTAATTTTAAATATTTTAATTAATCGACTAATTTAATATTAATTGGTTAATTTATTTAATTATTTTTAATTAATTTAATAATTAGATTTAATTATTCTTTTTGATTTAAAAATTTCCGAAAAATAGTTTCGAGTTTTAAAATGTTATTTTAAATTATTTTTAAGGCTCAATAATTATTATTAAATAATTTTAAAGTCAGATTCGGGCGTTGGAACCCTATTATTTAATTATAAAATGATTCGGAGAACCATTTTAATTCTGAAAAATGTTCAAAAAATCGTATTCAATATCTGAAAAATCATTTTAAACCCAAATCCTCTTGAAATAATCATTTTGATTGAATATCTTACATGCTATGTGTTATATATGATCTGGTTGATGTATGATATGACTTTATGTGCATTGTTTGATGGTTTTTATCATAACTTTCAATTCGTACGTCGGATTTGGGTGAAACGAAGGGTATATAGAAGCTCGTAGTGAATAGTACGAGATAAGTTTGAGTGTTGATAAATAAATGTGATGTTTAATAGAGGAAGAGGGATGTAAAAAGGGAAAGCAAGTGGTCATTGATTGGGAACCAATTGACAAGTACAAGTAAAGTAAAAGTGAATTGATAAGGCAAGTGTTCCTGCTCTTTCTTGAAGTATATTACAAGTATTCTCGAACTTTCTTGTTATATTGCAAGTAATTTTGAACTCTCTTCATTATGTTGCAATTATTCGAAATAGTTCTTATTCTATATTGCAAGTACTTTGTAGTACTTAACCCTAAGCCCTGATTATTGTTATTGATCTTGAGCCATAAGCCTTATTCATTATAAACCATTGATTGTTGAATTCTCATATACGAACCACACATATACGATAACAAATACATATATACCATATACTGATTCTTGATATGGAATTGCTCAACATACCAACCCTTATGCCTTGTATAACAGAAGACCAATCCTTGTAACCCTTGAACCTCTAGTCTTCTACTTTCTAATTCTTTCCTTGATTGAAAGTCAATCTTCCTATTTACCTTGTTGTACCTATATGAAATTATGAATCACCCTATGCTTCGAGATAAATGTTGTTTATGATTCAGCTTCTTGATTTACATTGTTTATCACATTATTATTATAGAATTAGATTGTTTTTAAATACGGACGAGATTCGTGGTCGGACCATATTCGTGGTCATAATAGGCCAATGTGTGCCTTGGATCTAGTATATAGAGCAAAGCTGGGAGCCTTGCTCGGGGTTAGTGCATGACTGATCAACAACCTAACCTTGATTTTTAAAATGAAAGTGAATATCCAATTCTAATCATTACTTATCAGAAAACTTGATTCTTTATAATTGATCATTGTTTAATCTCAGTGTTGTCATTGTGACTTGCTGAGCTAGTTAGCTCACTATTGCAAATCTGTGTATATTCTTTTCCAGTAAAAAGGGAAATTGGTGGTAGAGAGGATCCCCAGACAAGTGTGCGAGCTAGGTATCCAGGTTGAAATGGGATAAGCTAGAAGATGATGTTTGGCTTAGTTTGTTTTGATATTTTGTAATAAAGATTTACTTCAATTTTAAAATAAATAAACTGGGATTTGGTACGTTGTAATAAATAAGGTTATGGATTGTTGGCATACTTTCAAATGTTTTGATCCGTGGTTATGGTAAGTAGGGTCATTGTATATATTATTATATAAACAGGTTTATATATGATATGTGTGTGTTGTGGGCTCCAAACTTCTGACCCGGGTTTGAAGGGCGCCACATATTTGGTATCAGAGCTACAGTTTAAAAGTCAATGCCACAAGCCTAGATTATCGGGAATGGGTAGAGGGTTAAGATTAGAATTATGAAATAGAAAAATAGAACGTCGAGAGGTTGAGTGTGACTAAATGGTAGGTTTTAGTATGATTGGTGTTGAGATTTGAGAATTCTTATCTAGCAGCGTAATTTTCAGATAGCAGCTATGGCAGATTCTTTTATCCCGGCGTCATCTGATCACTCAGAGACTTTAGTTCGAGGACCATCATCTGATCCACGCCCTGCTCTTCCACCAACGACAACTATAATACCAGTTGTGATGGTTGCACCGCTGCAAGCTATTCCACTTCCTGGCGTGAGACCACCTATTCGAGGACCCTCATCTGCTGATTCTGACTCTACCGGACATTCGGTTGCGGGTGCATCTTTTCAGTTTACTCCAACCCCTGTTCCCTACCATAAGTATGAGGCTCTTCTTTTAGAGCGAGAGGCCTTATTGGCCCAGATTCAGGAGCTACAGTATATCATAAGAACTATAGATGTTGACATGAAAGTAAATGAGCTTCAAAATAAGATTCAGGTGACCCGTAGAATACTTGAGGCTAGACCTCATGGAGCTACTTGCGAGTATGCAGCCCCAGATGCTCTTATGGGATGGGCCAGAGAGGTATTGGAGGATTTTGAGAGGCTTGGTGGACCTGAGTTTCCATAACGCTAAACGATAGAAATGATGTGACAGGTGATATATGTATAATAATGTGTAATGTGTATTATCAAAATTTTGGTGGGTATGTAAATAAACTATACTTGCTGAATAATGGATAGGCCAGTTGTACCTTTGCCTTTAATAAAATGTTTCGCGCTTGTACCACTAAACTTTGGTATATATATCAGTACCTTTTATTTTCCAGCATTGTCATTTACTTTATCATACTTGTTTTATCTTACTGCACCAATTATAAACTCTTGTGATAACATGTACCCTATTTCCTAATTGTTTACATTCTATAAAGAAGTATGCAATTTACTTAGTTCAACTATTGAAAATATTTTCAAAAAGAGATATTTATGTTTTACAAAAGCTTTTCATAAAAAAGATTTGATTTAAAGGCTAAATAAGTTGTTTGATTCTTTACAGAAAATGCATCATAGAAGAAATACCCTAAACTACCAACCAGAATAAAGAAATCAACAACAACAACACCCAAGATAGCAATAACCAAAATGCCAATCCAGGTCCCATAGACCCAACTGTAGCCCAGATTCTTCAGATCTTGGCCCAACAAACAATTCACCGGACTCAATAATAGCAGAGGCAAACCAATCCTCAGGTAACTTTTAAGACCTTTCAGGCGGTGAATCCACCAGAATTTAAAGGTTCTGTAGATCCTATTGAAGTAAGAGTCTGGTTGAAGGAAATTGAGAAGGAATTTGCCTTAGTCAAAGTGAGAGAAGAGCAGAAGACTGAGTTTGCGAGTTACTATCCGAAGAATGAAGCCACCTACTGGTGGGAACCTGTTAAGATGTTTGAAGGTACAGATGATGTTATGTGGGATAAATTCAAGGAGTTGTTTTTAGAAAAGTATTTCCCTCAGTTTGTTCAAGATCAAATGGAATTGAAATTTCTGGAGCTAAAGAAGGGGAATATGTCAGTGGTAGATTATTAAAGTAAGTTTGAGAAGTTGTCTAGGTTTGTACCATCATATGTGGACACTGATAGGAAGAAAGCTAAGAGGTTCCCGCAAGGTCTTAAGCCATGTATCCGAGGGAAGGTGGCCATATTCGAATTGGATATATATGCAGGAATTGTGCAGAAAGCTATGATTGCGGAGACAGAGAGTGAAATGTCTTAAAAGGAGAAGGATAGTAAGAAGAGGAAGTTTGAGGGAAGTAAAGGACAGTCCCAAGTAGAGAAGTTTCCAAATTTTAATCAGAGGAAAGGCAAGTTCCAGCCGGAAGAAATTTTAATAGACAGAATACAGGCAACGGAGCCAAGGTAACCGTCTAGCCACTGGGAACCAAACAACCCAGTAGAAGCCAGCTCTACCAGACTCCCAAGTCTGTGGAAAGAAACATGGTGGAGTTTGCAACAAGTTGAATGTGGTCTGCTTCAGATGGAACCGGAGGGGGAACTATTCAAAGGAGTGCCGTAATCAGCCAACCAGAGAACCAGTCAACAAGGATCAGCCTACCAGGAATCAGGCAGGCAAAGTTCCTGTAATTGGGTTTACATGTTTCAAGTGCGGGAAGCCAGGACACATAGCAAGGGATTGCAAGACACCAATTTCAGTCAATAATACGCTGAGAATTATGGGAGCTACTCCAACAGTGAATGAACCTCCCAGAGCTATAGTTTTTGACATGTGTTAATGATGCTATCATGGACACTGATGTGGTGGCAGATACGCTTACTGTGAATTCTTTATGTGCTAAAGTGCTAGTAGATTCAAGAGCAACTCGATCATTTATTTCTCAAGATTTTGTTGATAACTTGAATTTTCCAGTTGAATTGTTAAGTGAGATTATGACGGTAAAATTAGCAAATCAGGAGCGTGTATCTGTTAACCAACTGTGTAAGAGCTGTGAGATTGAGATTTATGGCAATAAGTTTGATGCTGACTTGATACCATTTAAGTTAGGAGATTTTGATGTTATTTTAGAAATGGACTGGCTATCTAAGCAAGATGCTCAGATAGACTATCGTAATAAAAAAGTAATCTTGAAGACGCCAGACAAGAAAGTGGTGACGTTTAGAGGTCAGAGACAAGCTAAGAAGTTCTTGACGATGATTCAAGATAAAAAGTTATTACGATAAGGATACGAGCATTTCATTGCTTATGTGATAGATAGAAGTCAGGAGCCAGTAAAACTGGAAGACATTCTAGTGGTAAATGAATTTCCAGATGTCTTTCCAGATGAGTTACTAGGACTTCCACCAGATTGAGAAATCGAATTTGCAATCAACTTAGCACCTGGAACGGAACCAATTTGCAAGACCCCGTACAGAATAGCCATTAAGTGGCATTTATATCCACTTAGAACGCTTCGTAAAGGCTCAAATTGGTGTTTTGTACTCAAGTTATTTGTGTATTTGATAAGTTTTTAATAGTGTTTTGCATTTCAGGGCATAATCGGAAGAAGGTCTGTAAATTGCATGATTGATGCTGGGAAGAGTGTTAGGATGGAGCCTTGGTTGAGTGCGCGAAGAAACCAACAAGAGAAAATAAGTGAAGAAGAAAAATCCAGATTTTCTAGAAGCTGAGCGCAACCACGCTACACTTGGGAGCGACCGCGCCAGACACATACCGGACGCTCCGGATCCCAGAGCGGCCACGCCAGGACATATTCCAGAAATCTTGATTCTAATAGAAGATTGATTTTCTGGGCTTTTGGACAGTTTGGGCTGCTATATAAAGACTCTTAAGAAGTTTTTGATAACGGAGAGCAAGGAGAAGACAAGAAGAAGACCTAATAGCACAATATAACGAATGAGAAGAAGCTCCTTATAATAATATCAAATCTTCTTATCTCAAATGATATCAATTCTTCACATCTTAATGCCAGAAATATCAATTTCGTCATTGGTACTTACATATTTAATGACTACACGTTCTTAATTTGCTAGTCCTTTAGTCCTAAACTTATTGATTCGACAGGATAATATATCTTATCAATAAAACCTTGAGAAATATATAATCAAGTTGCTCCCATATCTTTTAATACTTTAACGCATAAGGTATCTGCAATAATCTTCCACGTCATCACATCCATATTCTAAATAACATATCGCAAATTCTCGTTCTCGGAGACGTATCCCTTATTGAAGTAGATTCCCTTAACTGTTAATGCATCCCGGGCTAAGGACAGTGATTTGTAATTTTCACCATATGTCCTTGTTTCCTTCCCATGCATGCGAGGTAGATGAGACTTTGCCCGCTGAGTGTATAATACGTTAACTTTTGTTTGAAAAACTCTCACAAGGAACAACGGTACAACGAAACAAATAGAAGGATTCACAATTTTAATAAACTTAGAGTTGAAGATAAAGAAGAAGTAATGATTTGAATATGAATGAGACAACCACATTAGTACTGAAGATGGCCAGTCTTTTATACCGTGTGGCATACAGCACATGATTAGGTGGCGTCCCACCCGACTCTTTGTCATTCCGATAAAGTGTTTCATCATAACACTGTTTGTCCCAATCAGAAAGCAAAACCCGAGGGGAACAATTAAATTTGAAAGGAATGTAAAATTCTCCGTTTTGGTGTTATCAGAAAGAATTTATTAAGAAAAGGAGTTCATACATTTTTAGGAATTAAATAGGAATATACGCTGTACTGTTGAGGACAAAAATGATACCATTGATCACCATCCACATTTCACTTATATTCATCTTTCGAGTTTGATTGATCATATCCCAATTGAATCATATAATAACTTTAGAAGTATGCTAAAATGCCTTCGTAACTAAGCATTATGGTAGATTCTTACTTGTTAAGTCTCGCATCTGTAACGTCGTACCTACACGTATAATACTTTAACAATTTGATCATAATGGCGTTCTTATCAGATAACCTTGAGTTTCCTCTTTCTAATTTGGAATAATCGTAAATCATTCAACATAACGATCATTTTATTAATAATATTCTTCCTTTAGAAGAGTCTGGAAATTTTCCCAATCTTCTTCGGTCATGCTCAGGCTTCCGTTTAATCAATGAATTCTTCGAACTCTGATAATCCCAGTAATTGGATGAATAGTTATTCCATACGCTGGTTTTGTTGTTAATCTTATCAAATAATATTTGTACCTTCTTGTTAGGAATAACCAACTTCCTCATAATCGCAGATTACTTCGTCCTCTGAATTAACAATACTAAATCTAAAATAATATCCTTCCAGCTAATCCGAGCCTTTTGACAAACAAGAAACTCAAGTAGTAACTTGACAACCGATGTTTAAAACTTATTTTATTCGAAAAGGCTTTTAGAAATGTTGTGAGGAAAAATCTTTTTCGAAAACTTGGAAAAAATTTTGAAAATTTTGAAAATCACACCTCTGGTTGTCCTCACTATATGAGTTGGTTGTTGTCCTTCTTATGACCAAATACCAAGTTAAAGAACGATCACTCAAAGGTCCATTCACTGCCATTTATCTCCTCTCCTTCATTGGGGTCTATTACTTTCCGTAATCAATTAAAACTTCCGCTGTCGTTGCACGTTATCTTATTTGTAGCTTCACATTAAGGCTCCCATACTGGTAGTACCCCCGTTAACCACTTTGCAATCATTAAGTGGAACAGACTATCCCATAGTCAACAAGTCAGCTAATATCACATCATTATAACATCATTAATTTCAAGAAATCTTCAGATCCCTAATCTCCTCTAACCCTCTTTCTTCAACACTTATCTACTCCATTCCACAAGCTAGTCATGAGTGGCCTAATTACTAATAGCTTCTTTTAACCGGATACAACCATCCTCCAGAACACTTGAATCTTCTTTCTAAACTCTTTCTCACCTTAATTTATATCTCAATACTCACCGTTTACTGCCGCTATCGCGTCCCTTCTCGCAAACGTTGTTGTTTCGGTAGAAAGGTTTTTAAACTAAGGATGTAGAATATGGTGTATAATAGACAGAAAAGATACATTCATAGTTGAATGTTCAAAAGAACAAGAATAAGCAAATGAAGGTTCTTGAATAGGTAGTCTCATATCGAGAGATGATAGAATAGCGTTGAATAACTTGGAGAGGCGCAACTGTCATAACAGAAAGTAATACCATTAATACTGATGGAGAACAAGGCGCAAATCGAATCTGGGAGAAGATGACGATCCTTAAAAGGAAGGCTCCAAATATTCAGTTGATGCAGGGAAATAAGGATCTGCCATTGTCGTTGCCTGGATATCACGTCGCGAGTTAAGAATCCCGAATCGCAACACGAACTGTGCCGGAGACCTACTATACAGTCGCACTCAACCTCACGATGGCTTATCTTTCAATTTCCTATTCCTAATCCTAACCCTCTACCCGATCCCGACAATCTAGGCTTGTTTCAGTGACTTATAACCTGTAGCTCTGATACCAACCTGTGACGCCCTCCAAACCCGGGTCAGAAGTTTGGGGTCCACAACACAAACATGATATATCAACCTGTATAAGAAATATTATTTATAATGACCCTGCTTCACAAAACCACGGATCGCAACAGGTTAAAGTATGAAAACAAGCCACAACCTTAATTATTACATCGTACCAAATCCCAACTAATTTAACTTACAATTGCTAATAAAATCATTCTTACAACCTTGCTATCTCACTACTGCCATAAGCTCCTGCTAGCTCGATCAATCATAATCTGGAATCCTAGCTCGAACATTGAACTGGGAAACCTTGCTATCAACCGTATCCTTCTTAACTGTAGAATATATAAAAAGATTCGCAAGAGTGAGCTAACTAGCTCAGCAAGTCATATTATCAATAACTGAGGTTAGACAATAATAAATGAAATGATTCAAAGGAATCAAGTTTCTTGTTAAACAACCAATAGAATTGGATATTCATTTTAAGTTTTTAAAACCAAGGTTAGGCTGCTGATCAGTCACGCACTAACCCCGAGCAAAGCACACAACACTGCTCTAACTACTGGATCCAAGGCACACATTGGCCTAACTTGACCATCGATATGGTCTGACCACGAATCTGGTCCATACAAAGAAAACTATCCAATTCTAAAGCATTTCAATATGATAAACAATAGAGTTCAATAAAACCAGATCATAATCAATAACCATAAAACATTTGTAAAAGAGCATGGTAAAAGTTCATAGTTACCAAAAAGGGTATGTCAAAATACATAAAAGAAGTGGCCTCCAGCCGGTAGGATAATCGGGTATTAGATGAATAGTGTTTTTCCAAAGTTTTAGTGCTTTGATATCACAAGGTATGGTTAAGTATAAAAGTTTTTGTATATATAAACAATTTTGTTCCAGTGTTTGGTATATGATGGATATATATTTGTGGAGTAGTATCGTATTTGTGTGGTTTAATATTTGGTAAATCCACAAGAAATGGTTCACAAAGAATAAGGCTTACGGCTCAAAGATCAAATGATGTGGCTCAGGTTCAAGGCTGGAGGATTCAAAGTATTTCCAATATAAAACAGAGCTATTTTGAATATTAACAATAGGTCACAAGAGAATTTAGAAATATTTGCAATAAATCTCGAGAAAGGTTTAGAAGTACTTGCCTTATCATAATTGATTCCAACCTCACTTGTACTTGTCTATGACTTTATTCAACCACCATTCATATGTTTCTCCTATGCCTCGCTTCTAATCTCTGCTCACTTGCTGTATTTTCTACATGTCAATTCTATTTTCTGATCACCTGCTTCTCTTTCTTATGCCTTGCTTACTCTGCTAGGCATCATAAGTATCTATCAATATTCCACTCATACGATTCTGTTCAACACATACTTCTATCTACCCTTCGTTTCACCCAAATCCGATTAACGAATTGAAAGTTACGCTATAAACAGTAATCATCGAATATATAAACCGACAGTCAATCAACAAGTCACACATAATACATCACGTAATCAATGACATATCATTTATAAAGACATTTCGGGTCATAAATAGGCTTTCTGGTATTTAAAATGATTTTTAAAACATTTTTCGGAATTAAAACGGGTCGTTGGATCAATTTCGGAATAATAAACAGGGTTCGGTTGGCCAATTCTGGCTCTGAAACAATTTTAGAATAATTATCGAGCCTTGAAAATAATTTAGAATAATATTTTAAAGCTCGAAACTATTTTTCGAAATTTTTAAATCATTTTTAAATAATTAAATCTAATTAAATAATTAATTAAAAATCAATTAATAATTAATTAAATCAATTAATCAATTAATTTTCGAATTAATTGACTAATTAATCAATTAAAATTAACTGAAATTAATTAACTAATTAATTCAGATTTATTTGTGAATTAAAAATAATTTTCGGAATTAAAATAATAATTTTTAGAATTTTCAGAAATTAAAAACGGATTTTTATAATAAAAATAAATAGGAAATATGATTATTAAACATTTTTAAAACAGGCATCCAATTTTTGCAAAGTCTGGAAACTTCAGGGACTAAACTTCATCATCTACAAAACTACAGGGACTAAACTGCAATTTTGCAGTCTAGTCGCCGGAAAACACAGGGATGGCCGGAGAACACGATTCCGGCCTCCTCACCTTGCCACAAGCTCCAGATCACATCTACGGATTACCAGGAACATAACCATGCAATCAAATCGATCTAACAATCCCTGAGTTGGCCGAAATTTGGCCGTGAAGTTTGCCAGTTTCCGGCGAACTTCGGAAATATTCAAAACACAACTCCCTTCTCTACAGACCTCGTTGATTCATGAAACTTATACGACTGGATTGCAAATTTTACAGGGAACACAATCCACTATATCACAACATCAATCTATTCCAGAATAAGAAACCCCCAAATTTCAATTAAGAACATTCATACGGGTTATAAACCCTAATTTTGAAATTCGAAAATTAAACTCAAATTTGAACATGTTATTGGACTCCAAATCAGACGTATAATATACCAAAATCATCAGGAAAAAAAGCTCTACAACATGCAATCATCAAATCATACAAACAATCATCCGAACAAAAATTCATATTTTTCATGAAAATAATTTGAAAATAATTAAATTTATAAAAAATCAACCTTTGATTCTGCAGTAAAACAGGTCCTGGAATTTGATAGTACTCCTTGAGACCTTCAAATTGGTTACTCCAACTTTCCAAACGGATTTCACTAACACCTTGAATTTGTGGTTTGATTCTCAGAAAGGTTTATGTATATATGATTTTTCTCTGTAAAAATTATATAATTATCTGTCTGCAAATGATTTTGATACGAAATAAAATACGGTAAAAGGCTATTTATAATTACGGAGAATTAGTATCCCATTGGACCATTCCGGATATAAAACGGTACGTTTATTTATAAAAACTGATCCAAACGGTATCGGTTTTCGGGATAATTATCCAAATCAGTACAATTTGTACTGCGGTCTTGGTCTCAGCGCCTGGTTACACGTACTACGAAGTGATAATTGGGATAGTTTAATAAAAAGCTCCCGTCTATCGAAAATACGGGTTTTATTGATTTACCGAAACGAATATTGTATCGAAAATGTTACGCCGGGACCCGCGCAGAACAAACCGTACGCCGGATCGAAAAAGTCGAAACATGGAAAATGCTCGGAATATTACAATTAGGTTAAGAAGGAGTTCTCGAAAGAGTTTCGGGTTCCAAAAACGTAACAACGGTTGACGTCGGTTGGTTCCCGTTTTTATAAAATAGATTTTAATTACCCGGAAAAAGATTTTAGAAATTTCATATGATTCTTATAAATCCATAAACCAACATAAAAATAATTAGGAAGATATGACAATTATCTATATTTTATTTTGGATATATAAAAATTAAAATACTCAATTAATATTATTTTTGAATATTCAAGTACAGATAACACTTAACAATTAACTCACAGAATAGATATTGAACACACATAATAATTATATAATAGCAAAAATAATTTCACGAGATATCCCGGATATTACAATACCACTCCTAGCACTCGAGGCAAGTTTACGAAACCCTATCACAAATTATCCATGCTATATATATTGTTGTGATATTGATGCCATGATCTACAGTTTGAAAATATATGCTTGTCTGTGATATCAATACATTCAAATTATGCGATTGTTTACGAAAACAAACTTCGTTTTATACGAGTATGAGAAATTGAAATGTAATTTTAATATAATACAAGATAGTGGGAGTCGGAGATATTTTAAATCGATTTAATTCCGGAACGAGCCGGACGCGAAAGATTTCTATTTCAATAAACAAGTACTTTCGCGTAGCATACATATTAAGCGAATGATTGAGATTTGATTATAGCTATAAGAGATAATCGAATATTCACTCAAGGGATATCCTATTTGATTATTTATTTATAAGTAATACCTAAAGAGTTACTAAAATATCCGAAAAATAATTAAAGGGATATTGAAAATTTTTAAATCAATTCACTCTATCTAAAACGTATGTAACCATTCGAAGGATAATTATAAGATGTCAAATCCAGTCTTAAGTATTTAATTAAGATTTTTTTTATCAATTCATTGAACCTTATTGAGAAACATTTAGTACTTAAGGTTTTATCAAATCTTTGAACCCTTCTTAAAAATATTATGAGACCGTAAATATTTAATATTCCGTACTTCTAAAAATCATACAAAAATAGACATAGTTTCCAAGGATACTTTTTAAATTGTTCAAAATTCTCGGAAGAGATTAATCATCTGAAACCTATCAAAACCATAGGGAACTTAGTCTAGAAGCATAAGGGTTTTGCTTCCTTGCTCAACGAAAAACAAGTGAACAAGATATGTAAAACTCTACTACAGTTAAGGGTTTGAAAATGATTTAAATTCAAAACTCCGACAACTCCCAAGGATCAATTGAATTAAAAGTGATGAATAAATCTCTTATTTAAAGGTCAACTCAGAACGATCTATTCCTTTGATAAAGGATTTTATGTAAATGATATAATTGTTTAGGGACTGGAATGTGGCCTGCCCGGCACAGAGAGGTATCGGGTAGTGACCAAACGCGGAGTGGCGCAGTATACAGTTATATGGTCTCTGTGACCATTGACTTTCGAACTTGCACGAAAATGGGCAACCATCGTGTAATGTCTTGATAAGCCCAAAGGCGGCTAGGTTTGTATTCCTTCTACTAGTAGAGAAAATTTCGTATTCGGCTTATCACCGGTACGTGGTTTATTTCAGCATAGTCCCTATCCTCCACTTTGGATAAATTGTTGTGAAACCTACAGCAGAAGGCCGATAAGGCTGAGTTTTAAATAAGGATGTTGATGTATATATATCACATCCATTTGAGAATCTTGGTTCAAGCATCATATTGAGATTTTAAGATGAAATGAGTACGAGTATAAACTGATTAAACTGATACATTTAAAGTTGAGTTTATCATAAAATTGACAAGCATATAAACTTTTAAAAACCTTGGATATACAATGCTTAATGGTTGTTTATCCCTAAATGATCAAATTGAAATAATGGATATCTATATCTTGTTGAGCGTTAGTGCTCACTCTTGCTTTTATAAATATCATATCACAACAGATTACCAGCATGGCCCGAACCAGGATGACTGCCCACAAGCGGGTAGGGGGACGCACATGAGTACCTAGACTGTTCGTCCGCCAGCTAACTCAGGTAGACGAGTAGAGATAGTTTCCTTTTGAGTACTTGAACCAAGACTATTTATGACCCGAGCCAGTCTCATGTAGAGCTGTTCTCGGCGTTCACCCTTTTGAGATAATTCCCTTTGGTCTGTAATAACTTAAATACTTTAACGTTAATTTAGTAATGTTTCTGAGCATATAACCTGTGTGTGTGTGAGTTTGGTTAAAAGGTCGAGTAATGATGTGAAAAGAGGATTAATTATTTATTAGACAATATTAAGTGATCGTAACAACCCGAATTCCCAACCTTGAAATTGGGGTGTTACAGAAATGGTATCAGAGCCCTAGGTTATAAGTCTCAGAAACATTAGGTGAATCAACTGAATCAATGAACTAGAACTCACATAGAGTTCGTAGTCGGGCTACGAGGGTAGCACTGACATTAAGAACCCTTAGGGGTGATTTAAGTATCCAAGGATAGGAATGCGTGTGTTAAATGATTTGTAGGTACCCGATGTGTTAGACCCTGAGGCTGTAGAGGCGTACAAGAGAGAGCATGATGAGGCCCTTTTAGCTGAGACCGAGGTAGCTGACCCTGCCCCCATTGTGGGCTTAGAGGTATTCGAGTACCTGGAGACTGACCCTGAGGAGGACCCAGAGGAGGGCCCCACTAAGCTAGACACTGAGATAGCCCCTCCTGAGGATATTCCATACGGCAGCACGGAGGTTCCATCTCCAAAGATGATGAGGGTGGATGTTCATCAGAGGTCGATAGAGCATTTGTTAGATCGGCTCTCAGCAGCCCAGACTCGAGTCGCTGAGCTCGAGAACGAGACGGGAGTAGCAGATTTGATGGATAGGATGATAGCTCTGCAGGCCAGAGTCACTGCACTGACTGAGGAGTTAGAGGCGGAGTTAGGGGCAGTCACCCCAGTGAGGACACCCACCCCGCCCCCTGTACCAGTTAGTCCCGCATGGACTGAGATCGACGACGGCATGGACCCTATTCTTGACGGTGTGGCAGTGATTCATGCAGATTCCCCACTTCCACCACCCATACCAGTCATATCCCTAGCAGATCACGACTGGGCGGTAGGTCGCTATGCTACTGATCTGACAGCGGCTGAGGCCCGTATTGCCGAGCTGAGGGACCAGCTTTCCATCGAGCGACACATGAGGATAGAGGCCCAAGGCAGGCGAGGATACCCCAGCGTCCGACGCGTGCGCAGGACCATTTGCCGCATAGAGCAGAGGACCATCGGTAGGATTCACCGCTTATCCCCACAGCGTGACTTGGTGAGTAGGCGTGAGGTTATCAGGGTTGTGGTCCAAGCTATGAGGTGGATTCGTGATGTTGCTCGTGGCTAGTGGACACCGTTAGTAGTTGGTTGTTGTTCCTCAGCGGTGGTACTTAGTTGTTTTGTGATAGTTATTTTGGTTGTTATCTTTGATAGTGCCACCAGCTAAGGATTATTGTATTAAGGCAGATTGTACTTTTATTATTCAGTATGTTGTACCCAGACCTGGCATATGGTCAAATTATGTATAATTAACGTGTTGATTAGTTGTGATTTCTAGATTGTGGTTTAATCTTCTTTCATACCTGCATAATTATATACAGTCATAACAAATCAGGAAGCATGAGGATTGGCAAATGAAAACAACCTAAATAAGTATATGTAACAGGAAAATGCCGCCAAGAAGAATAGTAACAAGAACTCACCGGGCTACATCTGGCGGCCAGGGTAGTAATAATGAACAAGGGCATCGAGCACAGACTCCACCATTAAGAATTAACGAAGAACGAAATGAGTATGATGATGAGAACTATGAAGAGTCAGAGGCTGAAGATACTTAGGGGATGGAAGTGCCAGTGAACCCTATGGAGCAGTTTGTAGAATTTCTGAGGCAAAACCTACAACAGCAACGACCACCCCAGCAACCCCAGCAGGCCATGGCTAATGCATTTAAATCTTTCAAGTCGGTCAAGCCCCCAGAGTTTCACGGTGTTGCTGACCCAGTTCAGGCCAGGGCTTGGCTGAAAGAGGTAGAAAAGACCTTTGAGCGAATTGGCACTGAGGAAGCCCACAAGACTAATTTTTCCACTTATATCTTAAAGGGTGAGGCTAACTATTGGTGGGAAGCCAAGAAAAATATGGAGCCCCAAGGGATTGTTACTTGGGAAAGATTCACTGAGTTATTTTTAAAGAAGTATGTCCCGAAGTTTATGGAGATTCAGATGCAGCGAAAGTTCCTAGAGCTGAAACAAGAGAATATGAGCATAGCGGAATATGAAACTAAGTTCACAGAATTGTCGAGGTTTGTGCCACAGCTGGTGGGCACCGAAGAGCAAAAGGCTGAGAGATTTCAACAGGGATTGAAGTAGTGGATTCAGAACAAGCTGGCAATTCTGGAGATAACTGACTATGCCACCCTAGTGCAGAAGGCCACAATAGCTGAAGCAGGGAGTGAAATGAGCCAGAAAATGAAGCAAACTAGGTAACAAAAGTTTGATGGTCGAAGCAGGAGTGTGGGAGGGGAGAGCTTCCCTAGTAAGTTTGTCAGGGGGATGGCCTCCCAACCCAACCGCAGTACAGGATTCGGGGGATCAGGGAGCGTGAGTGTGGCTCGGAGTGGGAACCAAACGGGAATGTCTTATCATAGCCAACCAAGACCTCCTCTGCCAGAATGCAAGAGCTGTGGTAAGAAGTATTCTGGGCAATGTATGCAGAAACCGGTGACATGCTTTAAATGTGGTAAGGTAGGGCACTATGCCACAACTTGTAACCAGGAAGCGACTAAGTGTTTTCAGTGCGGAAAGATAGGACACATGAAGAAGGACTACCCTGCGGCAGTCCCAGCTAGCTCGAGGGGTAGTGTAGCTGCATCTAACAGAGTGCCGACTGCCAGAACCTTTAATATGAATGTGAAAGATGCCGTAAGGAACACCAATGTTATAGCAGGTACGCTCCTCCTAAACTCCAATTCCGCCAATGTGCTATTTGATTCTGGAGCTACTAAGTCTTTCGTATCTAAGGAATTTGCTGAAAAATTGGACTTAAAAGTGTAACCTTTGAAAGAATCTTTGCAAGTGGAAATAGCTAATCAAGAGATTATCCCTGTAAATCAAGTTTATGCTAACTGCAACCTAGAATTAGGTGGAGTGAGATACCCAGTAGATTTAATTCTCTTTCGATTAGGGGAGTTTGATGTGATATTAGGAATGGATTGGCTATCTAGGAACCATGCCCAGATTGATTGCGAGGGAAAGAAAGTAAAATTGAATACACCTAGTGGTAAGAATATAATAATTAAGGTGCAACAGCAAACCAATAAATTTCTAACTATGGTGCAGACCAAGAGACTTTTAAGGTAAGGATGTGAGGCCTTCTTGGCTCACGTGGTGGATACCAAATGAGAAACCCCTGAGATCCATACCATATCTGTAGTTAATGAGTTTGAGGATGTATTTCCCAAGGATCTTCCCGGAATACCCCCGAATCGGGAGATAGAATTTGCCATTGATTTAGCTCCCGGCACGGCACCAGTATCAAAGGCCCCGTATCATTTGGCCCCCATCGAAATGAAAGAGTTGGCTGATCAACTGCAAGATCTATTGGGTAAAGGAATGATTAGACCGAGCGTGTCCCTGTGGGGTGCACCCGTATTATTTGTGAAGAAGAAGGATGGCAGCATGAGACTGTGCATCGATTATAGAGAGCTGAACAAGCTGACCATTAAAAATAAGTACCCATTGCCAAGAATAGATGACCTCTTTGACCAACTAAAGGATGCAACGTGTTTTCCAAGATTGACCTTAGGACAAGTTATCACCAACTTAAGATCAAACTGAAAGATATACCTAAGACTGTATTTCGCACTAGGTACGGACATTATGAGTTCCTAGTTATGTCATTTGGTTTGACTAACGCGCCCGCGGCTTTCATGGATCTAATGAACAGAGTCTTTAAGAAGTATCTGGATGAATGCGTGATAGTCTTCATCGATGATATTCTAATTTACTCTAGATCGGAGGAGGAACATGCAGAACACCTCTGGATAGTCTTGGAAATCTTACGGAAAGAAAAATTGAACGCCAAATTCTCAAAGTGTGAATTTTGGTTGAAAGAAGTTTAGTTTTTGGGTCATGTGATTATTAAGGAAGGAATTCTCGTAGACCCTGCAAAGATAGAAGCTGTTGCTAATTGGGAACAACCAACCATGCCCACCGAGGTAAGAAACTTTATTGGACTGGCTGGGTATTATCGAAGGTTTGTAAAGGATTTGGCCAAGATAGCAGGCCCGTTGACTAGACATACTCGGAAAACATAAAAGTTTGTTTGGACAGAGAAATGTGAGGAGAGTTTCCAAGAATTGAAGAAAAGGTTGGTATCGGCCCCAGTGCTGACCCTACCAGACAATAAAGGGAACTTTGTTATTTATAGTGATGCGTCCCATAAGGGTTTGGGATGTGTGCTGATGCAGCACGGTAAGGTGATTGCCTATGCATCCAGGCAATTAAAGGAATATGAAATGAGGTACCCCACCCATGACTTAGAATTAGCTGCCATAGTGTTTGCCCTTAAGATGTGGAGACATTACCTATACGGAGAAAAGTGTGAGATTAATACTGACCACAAGAGTCTTAAATATATCTTCACCTAGAAGGAGCTAAACATGAGGCAGAGAAGGTGGTTAAAATTGATTAAGGACTACGACTGCGAAATTCTTTATCACCCGGGGAAGGCCAATGTGGTGGCCGATGCCCTTAGTCGTAAGGAAGATTGAAAAAGATCACCACGTTAGAGGATTTGATCAGAGAATTTGAAAAGTTAGAGATTGAGGTCAAGGTCGCTGAGCCAGGGACCGAAGGCTTGTATGAGATGGTTATGCAACCGGAGCTACTGGAAAAGATTAGGCGATGCCAAGAAATAGTGTTGAGGGAGAACAAGAAACTGGTAAGCGGAGAGGAGGCCAAGTGTGAACCAGACGAGAAGGGAATTAGGAGGCATGCCTACAGGATATGGGTCCCTAACGTCCAAGAATTAAAGGATGAAATTTTACGTGAAGGACATGAAAGAGATGTGTCCTAAGTCCAATCATGTATGATGATTTAGGAATAACTTTTATGTAATCTGTTTTGATTTCATTGATATTAATAAAAGACTTGTTTTGGTTTTATTGCGGGCTTTATCTATTTAAGTGTTTAAATAAGATATACCATAGTTTAGAGTAAAGCTTTTTAGGGATTATGATGAGATCAAAATAATGAGACCTAAAAGATGATAACTCTAAACTTAAATATTTCCTGGTCGTAGGATTACTAACTGGTAATTAGTAATCCGTAAAGATCGGTACATACTATGCTTGCTTCATTATGAAGGATGTGTGTTCTCATAGACATTTGTGTGGTGACACTATAGCTAGTATGTAGGTGCTTATTATAGAATAAGTTCACTGAACATGACTGACACTGCTGAACAACTGATGGAGTTCACTCACGTGTCAGCAGTTGTTCACATAGTGATAGTTGTACAAGTATCCTTAGACTTGAGGTCATCATAGTCATCTTGTGTACACTGAACTATGCTTTGGTTTAGTTCTTAGTCTCCAGGGACAATTATAAGGGCTCTACTGGGTATAGGAATTTGTACACGAAGATAGTGTATGATCAATAAAGGATCTACCCCTTCCAGTGAAGGAAGAGAATGTTCAATGCTGATCCACTTATGCTAGTTCAGGAATCTCTGGCCAGAATGAATGAAATTAGAAAGGAGTTTCTAATTTACATTAAATAGAACTAAGCATAGTGAATGGGAAAGCAAATGATTAAATAAGATAGGCTTGACAAAAGTTCCATGCCTTGTATTTAATCGTGACATTGCAGGGTAGAAGGAATTGATTGTACGGTAACTACTCACTGAATAGGTTCTTGGTATTCAAAGCAGTGAATTCGTATTATCCGGATAGTCGCGATATGCTGAGAAGTATCCCTCACGATGTAGAATAAATATGATTAACTTATTAATTAATCATATTTAATGAATTAGAGAATTTATATAAATAATGATAAAATAGTTTTATTATTATTTATTTCTACTATCGGCTTAATATTGAACCTACAGGGTCACACCATAAAAGAGAATGATTTAATGGTGGAGGAATTAATTAATAATGGCTGGTAATTATTTATTTGTGAAATAAATAATTAATTAGCAGATTTAATAATTGATTAAATGGGATTTAATTAATTCTTAATATTATTAATTAAGAATTTAATTTTGGAAATTTGTTGTGAATATGTTGTGTACTTGATGATTACCTAAACAAAACATCTAAGTAAATTTTACTTAGTGAAATAATGTAGCACTCGACGGATAAGAATTATAGTCCCGACGGATAACTCGTTTTAGTCCCGACGGATGAGTAACTTATTATCCATCGAGTGAGTAGCTTATGTAATAATAAGTTTGTAGCACAGTGTTGTATGCACCTTTGTATAGAATCTGTAGTAGTATATAAGTCATGTTGACTTTAACTAGATATGCAGAATAGGTTGATTAACTGTACATAAGCAATGTCTTGTAATTCTGTATAAGTGAAATGAAGTCAAGTGCCAAAATAGCTATCAACGGATGCTTAACAAAGCTTCGACGGATGATCAAATGACTTTCAACGGATGTTTAAAATAGCAGTTGACGGATGATCAAGTAAGTCATCGACGGATGATCTGAAAGTCGACGGATGATCATATCAAGATTCAAACATCAGTTGAACAGTGAAAGCTGACACACAGCCGTCGAGTTGGATACAAACACACTGTGGAAGCCTATTAACTGGGTAATAGAGGACGAAAAGCAGCAAAGATCAAGACTGTTAGATTTTATATTTATTCAGTTCTTTTGACTTTGTAATCTTGGTAATATATAAAACAAGAGAGTAGCAAATAGAAAAACAACTAAGAGAGCTAAGAAACAAACACAGAGAAATCTTTGTAAGCACTATCTTTAGCATTTCCTGTGTTCTTAGTAGTTCTATTTTGTATAAGCAACTGTGAGCATTTCTGCACACAGAGTCCTCTCGATATATTAAATATATCTCTGGTGGAATTGTTTAAATCCACCAGAAAGTTTTTAAAGACTCTTGTTTTTAATTACTCTTGTTTTTGATTCATTAAAGTTTATATTCCGCATTGTGCTAATCAAAAAAAATATATCTATAATCGAGTTGAACATTTTTATTTCATAAAAAAGTTCAAGAATTCCATTCAACCCCCCTTCTGTAATTCTTGCTATATTGTTAAGGGACTAACAATTGGTATCAGAGCAGGCTCTTAATCTACAAAGAGTTTAAAGATCAAAACAATACAGCAAGATGAATAAGAAAGATGTTGGAGTCAAGATTCCTTTTCTTGATAAAGATAATTACCATCATTGGAAGGTAAAGATGCATCTTTATATGCTTTCTCAAGATGAGGCCTATGTGGACTGCATAGAAAGAGGCCCTCATGTTCCAATGAGAGCTGCAACAGGAAATGAACCATCTGTTCCAAAGCCAAGGCATGAATGGTCTGACCCTGATCTTGAACAAGTCAGGAAAGATAAAAAGGCCATGAACATTCTGTTCAATGGTGTTGATGCAGATATGTTTGATAACATCATCAACTGCAAGACTGCCAAGGAAGTTTGGGACACAATACAGATAATCTATGATGGTACTGAGCAAGTAAGAGAAAATAAAATAAAATGCAGCTCCTGATTCAGCAATATGAGCATTTTCACAATGAAGAAAGTGAGTCACTCACTGACATTTTTAGTAGATTCCAAAAGCTACTAAATGCTCTTAAATTGCATGGAAGAGTCTATCAGACTAAAGACTCCAATCTGAAATTTCTCAGATCTCTTCCAAAGGAATGGAAACCAATGACAGTCTCATTGAGAAACTCTCAAGATTATAAGGAGTTTACTTTGGAGAGACTGTATGGCATTCTGAAGACCTATGAGCTTGAAATAGAGCAGGATGAAAGAATGGAGAGAGGAAAGAAGAAAGGAGGATCCATTACACTAGTGGCTGAACTGGAAAAGGAGAAGGAA